>NC_090656.1:170399825-170479825 GCF_040937935.1 Hyperolius riggenbachi | reverse complement strand
TGTCAGTTCACGGAGGGTGTCTCCGTGAACACCCTGCGAGCCGCCGATCGTGGCTCGCAGGGTAAATGTAAACACACGGGGAAGATCTTCCCCGGTGTTTACATGTATACGGCGCTGCTGCGCAGCAGCGCCGTGGCGGAGATCGGCGATCCCCGGCCTCTGATTGGCCGGGGACCGCCGGCACCTGATAGGCTGAAGCCTATCCCATCAGGCGCAGGACGGAATTCCGTCCTGCGCCGCTCACAGGGGGAGGTAGAGGGAGGGAAGGGGAAGGCGGCCAGGAAGCGCTGCGGAGGGGGGCTTTGAAGAGAGTCCCGCAAGCGCAAGCAGCCGGCGGCGATCAGACCCCCCCAGCAGGACATCCCCCTAGTGGGGAAAAAAGGGGGGAAGTCTGATCGGCCTGGCTGCTAGCTGATCGGTGCTGCGGGCTGGAGAGCCCACGCAGCACCGATCAGCAAAACCACCCGGTATCCGGAAGTGGTTAATATTGATGATTTTGGCATACAGCTCATGAAAACCCAAAATTTCTATCTCAAAAAATTAGCATATCACGAAAAGGTTCTCTAAACGAGCTATTAACCTAATCATCTGAATCAACTAATTAACTCTAAACACCTGCAAAAGATTCCTGAGGCTTTTACAAACTCCCAGCCTGGTTCATTACTCAAAACCGCAATCATGGGTAAGACTGCTGACCTGACTGCTATCCAGAAGGCCATCATTGACACCCTCAAGCAAGAGGGTAAGACACAGAAAGACATTTCTGAACGAATAGGCTGTTCCCAGAGTGCTGTATCAAGGCACCTCAGTGGGAAGTCTGTGGTAAGGAAAAAGTGTGGCAGAATATACTGCACATCGAGAAGAGGTGACCGGATCCTGAGGAAGATTGTGGAGAAGGACCGATTCCAGACCTTGGGGGACCTGCGTATCCCAAATAAGCACCCCTCATTATAGCCAGATGTGCCCCCAGGATTAGCGCCCCCACCCCATTATTGCATATGTGCCCCCAGCATTAAGTTATGTCCCTCAGGACCAACAGATGTGCCCCCCATTATAAAATCCCCCACCCCATTACCCTGATGGGCCCCAATAATAATTTCAACCCCACCCCCCTTCAGATTTGGATCCCCCCACCCTGTTATGGGCAGCCAGATTTGCCCCCCCCCCCTTACCACTATGCACCCCCCCCCGGCCAGATGGTTAAAAAAAAAGCCCCTGCAAGATGAATATCTCACCTTACCTGGTTCCTGCGATCATCCTGCAGCTCCAGCCTCCATTCTCCGCGGTGCACTCAGCCTTCTGATGCCGAACATCCGGGTCCCGGCTTGATGACGTCATCAAGCCGGGACCCGGACATTCAGCGTCACAGGGCTGAGTGAAGAGTGGTGAATGGAGGCTGGAGCTGCAGGATGATCTCAGGAACCAGTTCATCTCGCAGGGTCATTTTTTTTACGATCCGACCACGGAGGGGGAAAAATGAATGATCACGCTGTTTGCTACAGCGGTGATCGTTCATCCGCGCAGGGAGGGGGGGGGGGTCACTAATTGGCTACAAGGGAACATGTTCCCTTTTGCCAATTAGTAAGGCAGCCGACAGTGCTGGGGGGGGTGCTCTGAAGCGCACCTGTTCCTGCACAACAGGGCTGCAAGGAGGTCAGTATATCTACGTCGCTGTGGCTTGGAGGGTGCCACAGCTGACGTAGATATACTGTAGGGGAGGGGAAAGTGGTTAAAGAGGCACTACAGCGAAAAACTGTAAAATTTAAAATATGTGCAAACATATACAAATAAGAAGTACATTTTTTCCAGAGTAAAATGAGCCATAAATTACTTTTCTCCTATAATGCTGTCACTTACAGTAGGTAGTAGAAATCTGACAGAAGTGACAAGTTTTGGACTAGTCCATCTCTTCATAGGGGATTCTCAGCAAGGCTTTTATCCTTTATAAAGATATTCCCTAAAAAGGATTTAAACAAGGATGCTGGCCAGCTTCCCTGCTCCCTACACAGTTTTTTGGCAGTTGGACAGAGCAACTGCCATTCACTAAGTGCTTTTGAAAATAAATACTGTATATCCCTGAGAATCCCCTATAAAGAGATGGACTAGTCCAAAACCTGTCACTTCTCTCAGATTTCTACTACCTACTGTAAGTGACAGCGACATAGGAGAAAATAATAATAATTTATGGCTCATTTTACTCAGGGAAAAATGTACTTCTTATTTGTATATGTTTGCACATATTTTAAATTTTACAGTTTTTCGCTGTAGTGCCCCTTTAAGTATTTTCTTGCTTGCTGGTGGCTTAACCTCCTAAGCGATATGGACGAGCTCCAGTGCATTACAGTCGGAGGGGATAGCATGGCCCTGGGAGATTTTTTAAATTTTTTTTATTTTGTACATCATGTAGCTAGCGCTTGGCTAGCTACATGTGTTGTCTGCCGCCGCTCACCCCCAATCCACCCCCCCCCCCCCGTTTGCCGCGATCGGTGGCGTTATATGTACCGCCGCCGGAGCCCACGCTGGCATAGCCTCTTCCATCACCATCAGGCGTCGCTATGGCAAGGATCGGGACTGCGTATGAGGTCAAGACGTCATGTCTGATTGTCGCCATAGCGACGACCAAAGCTGAATGAAGTTACGGCTCTCGCTGGATCCCGGAGCGGTAAATATAGCTGCCAGCAATTGGGGGCGGGACACATATAGCTAGCCTAGTGCTAGCTACAGGATTTAAAACAAATTTAAAAAAAAATAAAAATAGCCCTCCCACGGACGAAAGTCTGCAACACTTGAACGCCAGGGAGGTTAAAAGCCATTTTTATTGACAAGTTTGAAAATATCACCTAGGAGAAAACTCAGGAGAAAAAATGAATTGCATATGGGCCTCAGTCTTATGGTGGACTGGGTGGAGGTTGGGGAGCTGCATGATATAATTAAAGCAAACCTTAAGTGAAATTAAATTGTATCTATAATAAATTATTTTGTATTATGATGGAGGTGCTTAGTCTCATTTTTTCCAGACATTAGGCACATTATATACCTAATGAAGTGGAAGTGTTAGCCCACGAAATGTCTTGCGTCGAGCTCAATAAACTTTTTGATTTATTACAGCTGTTGTGGTTCTCAAGTCCACTCTTCCCTCCATTTTCTGTAGTTTAAATTATTTTGTTCATTTTGTTTAAAGAGAATCTGTATTGTTAAAATCGCGCAAAGTAAACATACCAGTGCGTTAGGGGACATCTCCTATTACCCTCTGTCATAATTTCGCCGCTCCTCGCCGCATTAAAAGTGGTTAAAAACAGTTTTAAAAAGTTTGTTTATAAACAAACAAAATGGCCACCAAAACAGGAAGTAGGTTGATGTACATTATGTCCACACATAGAAAATACATCCATAAACAAGCAGGCTGTATACACCCTTCCTTTTGAATCTCGAGATCATTTGTGTGTTTCTTTCGCCCTGCAGTTCTCATGCACTGAAGTTTCAGGCTGCTCGTTTCTTCCTGCAAACAGCTTTGCCTTTGTCTGTAATTCCTCAGTATGTGAAAGCCCAGCCAGCTCAGAGGACGATTTATCCAGGTTGTAAAAGATAAGAGAGAAGAGTGAAGCTGCCCTAATCTAAATAATACACAGGCAGTGTGCATAGAGGGGCCAGGAAGGGGGAGTTCATAGCAGAACCACAACACTGAAGAACTTGGCAGCCTTCCAGACACAGGCTGACAAGTCTGACAGGGGAAAGATACATTGATTTATTACAGAGACTGTGATAGTAGAAAGTGCTGCAGTAAGCCAGAACACATTAGAATAGCTTTTGGAACTTGTAGGATGATAAAAAACAGGATGCAATTTTTGTTACGGAGTCTCTTTAAAGAGAACCTGAGGTGGGTTTCTGCAATCAATATTAGTACACAGAGGCACATTTTGCATACTATCACCAGCATCTGTGTCCTTATAGTGTATATCCGGGCTCCCCCTGTGCTCTGCTGTCCCCTTTTATAAAAACCGCCAGGCTAGCAACACATAGATTGTTTCTAGTCAGCTGTTTACATTCAGGCTGCCACTCACCGCCACTTCCTGTATAGCGCGGCTCCCCGCCTGCATCACTTCTGCGAGCTGCGCTATACAGGAGGTGGGGGAGTGGTGGTGAGTGGCAGCCTGAATGTAAACAGCCGACTAGCAACAATCTGTGCGTTGCTAGCCTGGCGGTTTGTATAAGGGGGGACAGCAGCGCAAGGAGGGAGCCTGGGGGAACACTGTAAGGACACAGAGGCTGGTGATAGTATGCAGAATGTACCTCTGTGTCCTAATATTGATTGCAGAAACCCACCTCGGGTTCTCTTTAAGCCTGTCTGGTGGGATGACTTACTGTTCTTTGTAATTGTCCAGCCTAGGTGAACTAGAAAATCAGGCTTGCAGAGTTTCGTTAATAAAGGACTGTAGATTAAAGATATTCTGCAGAGGATGCAAGTTCTGTACATGAACACACACTAATAGACTTAACCTCCCTGGCGTTCTATTAAGATCGCCAGGGAGGCTGCGGGAGGGTTTTTTTTTTAATAAAAAAAAAACTATTTCATGCAGCCAACTGAAAGTTGGCTGCATGAAAGCCCACTAGAGGGCGCTCCGGAGGCGTTCTTCTGATCGCCTCCGGCGGCCAGAAGTAACACGGAAGGCCGCAATGAGCGGCCTTCCGTGTTTCGCTTACCTCATCGCCATGGCGACGAGCAGAGTGACGTCGTGGACGTCAGCCGCCTCCGATCCAGCCCTTAGCGCTGGCCGGAACTTTTTGTTCCGGCTACGCTGGGCTCAGGCGGCTGGGGGGACCCTCTTTCGCCGCTGCATGCGGCGGATCGCCGCGCTGCAGCGGCGATCAGGTAGCACACGCGGCTGGCAAAGTGCCGGCTGCGTGTGCTGCTTTTTATTTGAGCCAAATCGGCCCAGCAGGGCCTGAGCGGCAGGCTCCGGCGGTACTGGACGAGCTGAGCTCGTCCAGACCGCTCAGCAGGTTAAAAAAGTGTTCACTATGAGTACTTCCACTGTTTCTTATTATATTAAAACTTATCCTCATAAATGCCTGGCACACATCATGCAATTTACCATCAGATAGGCGGATCGAATCAATTATTTCGGACAAGTAAATCAGAAAAATGATTGGAAATCAGATTGAACCTATCGGAAATAATCATTTTGACCCGTTTATCTGATGGGAAATTGCATGATATGTACCAGGCATTAGGTTGCTAGGAGCGAGAAATTAGATTAAATTCCCATTTCCTGATCAGGAATGACTGATTTTTTGATACATTTTTATGAAAAGGATGTAGGATAAATTAGATCTATAAATCAAGGATTTGCTAGTCAATTTTCAGAAAGATTTAAAAAAAATTTTAAATTGGGGAAAAATGAACACGTGTACATTGGTCAGATTTTTAAAACATTGCAATCATTTAGAACATTTAATTACAAGTGGGAGGCACAGACTAAACCACTCTGAGAAGATTACAGCCTGTAGCAATCACAGTCTGTGGTGCAGGAAGAGGCTAGTTTCTGGGCTCCTGAACAGGCACTTTAAAAGGCATTTATTTTATACCAGCTGATAACCGACAGCCAAAACCAAGCCCTACGCTGCTTTTTTTTTAGTAAACCTAAATTTACCACTGGCCTTTGCACTTGTTATTAAAACACTGCCCATTCAAGTGAATGGGCAGAGCCTGTGCGCGAAAGCCACATTCTGACCCTGATTTTTCCAGTCGTTTTAGTTGATCACTTGCTACTGCATCTCCGTGTCCCCCTGCAGGGGTGAAAAAATGCTGGAAGCTGCCGTAAGCTTTCAAATGTTTTTCTGCTTGCCAGTGGTATACAGACACTTGAACTTATTAATGGCAGCTGGAGATCACATCTTTGGAGACTCTACCCAAGTGAGGCTGATGCTGCAGAGCCTACAGGGACGGGTGAGATCTCTCCATTTACTGTATACTCATGTCTATGGACAGACACTGCTTAATGTAAAGTCCTTTACTCCCCTAGTCACCCACAAATAATAGACCATGGAATACCAGTCAGGTAAAAACCGGTATTAGTGTACATGAGTGGTTGTACGGTGAGGCCAGTGTGAAAGGGGGTGTGGGAGCGTTGTAATGCACAGGAGTTGTTTTTAGATAGTTTTAAAGTGTCATTTTTCTATGTATATTTAACAAAAGGTTTTTACAGGATAAGATATCACTGAAGTGGTGGTCAATAACTTGAATTTAATGCTTTTCTGGGCGCTTGCAGAAAAGCATATGAATAACAAATAATAACATGCCAGCAAAAGACTGTGTGAACCGGCCTTTACAATATGAAGTTGGCTATGACCTTTTTGTCAAAATGTTACTTTACAGCCAGGGTGACAGCGTTTGATGTACGACGCACCTCCCTGATGGCACACCTTCTTGATCATGCTCCTGCGTCCAAAAGCAGTGCGCTTTGTTAAGCATACGCACTATGTTAAGCCTCATAGCAGCACATGCACAGAATACTCCCGCTTTCGGGCCAGTGCATGAGTTGTAGTGTGCAACTTAGTAACAGGTTGAACAGCGCATCGAGGAAGATGGTCGAGATGACAGTGAGGAACCTTCAAGCCTAGGGGTGCTGGAAGAAGTCCCAGGTTAGTAAAACAACACTATTTATGTTTACCTCAGGTATCCATTAAAGAGAACCTGAAGTGAGAGGCATATCAAGGCTCTTTATTCCCTTATTAACACTCTTAGTTGTCTGGCTGTCATGCTGAGATGTTTTTGAGTAACACACCTGCAACAAGCATGCAGCAGTGGAGTCACACCACAGTCAAGACATCTGATCATTCAGGGCCAGAGACTTAAAGGGAACCTGAAGCAAGGAACATTATTTAAAATAAACACATGACGTAGCTGCAAATGAATATTCCATACTAACCTCTCCGACAGTTCCTCTCAGAAGCTCACCATTTTCTCCATACAATGATCGCTTCCAGTTGAGACAATATTTTGTCAGTACTGAAATATACCAGTTGCTGTCAGTTATATACCAGTTGCTGTCAGTTATACATCAGCAGCTGTCAGTTACAACTGAATGTGCAAGGTGATGTCCATGTTTCCCTATGGCTCAAGTGGGTGTTATTACAGTTTAACAGTGTAAATGTACAAGGAAGGATCCGCAAACCAGAGCAGGATGAGGTAAAAAAAAAGGCTGAAAAGGTTATTTGAAAAAATCCACAGACAAGACAATAAAATCACAGGATCAACACGTATCAGGCCTACCATCTGCCCTAGGTCGTAGTTAAAAGTGAACCTGTACAAGAGGAAATTTATATGAGACCAGGGGAGAGGAAACTCCACCCCCGGGGACACACAAACCGCCTCCTAAAGAGACATACATCCCCAAAGAATACAATATAAAGATACAATAATAACATTGAAAATGTCATATAAAAAGATGTAAAAAAGCGTTATCACTGACATACTATGAAGTTGGAAATGGACAGGAAAGGAGAGAGGACAGCAATGGCAATTCACATAGATTATTGGCTAGGCACAATATGTATGATTAGGGAGAGGAAAAAAGGGCCTCAATATGTATAAACTAAACTCAGGTCCCATCTCTTATTTAAACCCTGTGGTATACGGGTACCTAACCTATGAATCCAAAAAGCTTCACGCTTCAAAAGCAATCTCTGCAAACAGGGGCGTAACTAGGCCCCACCGGGCCCCCCTGCAGATTTTCTGAGCGGGCCTCCCCCGGGGCCCGCTCGCGGCCGTTTTGTGGGTGCTGGAGGGGTGGCAGCATGAGGGGAAAGCCTTGCCCACAGTCGGCGGGGAGAGGGGTAGTTTCCCCCCTCTCCCTCACCTCGGGGCTCTCCCCTCTGCGCTCCCCTCCAGCTCATAAGTGTCTGTGGGGCTGTGGTGGGCAGCGAGCGGCGGGCAGATACATACCTGCTTCCGTGCGTTCCATCGGAGACTTCTCCCTCTAGCGGCTGACGTCAGAAGTGACGTCAGCCGCTAGAGGGAGAAGTCTCCGATGGAACGCACGGAAGCAGGTATGTATCTGCCCGCCGCTCGCTGCCCACCACAGCCCCACAGACACTTACGAGCTGGAGGGGAGCGCAGAGGGGAGAGCCCCGAGGTGAGGGAGAGGGGGGAACTACCCCTTTCCCCGCCGACTGTGGGCAAGGCTTTCCCCTCATGCTGCCACCCCTCCAGCACCCACAAAACGGCCCCGAGCGGGCCCCAGGGGGGGGGGCGGGCCCCCCCGCGGGCGCAGGGGCTGCAGGGCCTATTCCTACGCCCCTGTCTGCAAATCACATCCCCTAACTGGACAAATCACCCGCTCCACCCCCTGGAAAGCAAAGGAAGAAAGATCCCTCATGTACTGTTTCAAAGTGTTTGGAAACCGCAGATTTGCTAAAAGTATTCCAATTGGTGCCACGATAGTGTTCCGCTATGCGGGCTCTGAGATGACGGGTGGTACATCCCACATATTGTATACGACATGTCATGCAGGAAATAACGTAAATCGTGTATTTAGTATCGCAGTTCACATACTGCTTGATACTAAAACTTTTATTATGTGCAAAGGAAAATATCGAATTACTTTTTTTGTGGCACTGGCAATAATTGCATGTGGAGAACCCGCAAGGGTAGGAACCCACTGTGGCTAACCATGTCGTAGTGCGGGAGAGGAGGGAGACCGAAAGAGACTGGGTGAAAGGATGGACCCTAGGGTACGGGCCCTCCTGGCAGAAAAACGACACCCTCTATCCAGGATGGTTTTAAGTTCTGTATCCGGATACAGCACAATTTTTTTAAACTCAAGGCCGTAGCTGGTAACAAAAGTGACCCGATCTTCTCCGGCCTCTCTCCCCACCCTGCTTCTCAGTGAATCTGAACGTTGTCTCTTGGTGCCCTTCCCACGCCCAACTGTCTTCCAGTATAGCCTCTTTGTTTGAGTCTGGTCTCCACCAAGTTACACTCCCGTTCAAGATCAATCGGATCCGAACAATTACGCGCAGCCCTAGTGAATTCCCCCGTGGGGATAGCATTTATGGTGTGTCTAGGGTTGCACGAACTGGCAAGCAGGATGGAATTGCCCGCTGTGGGTTTCCGAAAGGTACGAGTAGTGACTATGTGTGATAAAGAGTCTCCTATGAGAGTAAGATCCAAATAATCAATTTTGATCGGATCTGAACTCATAGTAAATTTTAAATTAAGATCATTACTGTTGACATAAGTCAGGAAATCACCCAGGAGGGCAGGAGGACCCCCCCACACAGTGTGCTGACCAGGAAGCCGTTATGGGGTAAAGGCCATTTTTAAAATGGAGGACGGAGAATTCCATTGATCACAGTGGACAAACAGTACACAGGAGAAGAGAAAGAGATTGAGTAGTAGACTACACAGGAGGGAAGTATGACCGGTGTATGGTTATTTTGACTTTTTATTTTCAGTTCAGATTCTCTTTAACCATTTATCGGCATTGTAACATATTAAAACGTCATGCATTACTCTGTTAATGGCAACATGACGTTTTAATACGTCGCGCGTTCCTGCCGCTGCTCCGCACGTGTGTGTGCCGCAACCGCCGCCGTTTTCGTCTGGTTTCCGCGTTGAGCAATTGGGGAAGAGGTCCTCAACCCAATCGCAATGCCGGGAGTGAATGGACGTGACCGCGAACAGCGGCCGCATCCATTCATGAAACAGGAAGCCGTCACATTGTATTTAAATGTACAAAAAAAAAAAAAGTGAACATTTCCTATATCGGGAAAATGTTCACCAGCGCCATCTTGTGGCCAAAAAGTCAAATGACACCTACAGACACATACATACTTTACCAATACTAATAAAATGAATAACTTGCTTTCCCAAAGCCCCCCCCCCCCCCCTAATTAAAAAAAAAAAAACTCATAAAAAAATCAGTTAAAAAAATGCATAAATCGTTGCTTTAGGGGCTCAGCTTTTTAAATCTATATTTTATGATGGGAAATTACTTTTACTTTACTACTTAGGGGCTTGTAATTGTGGACCAGACAAAAGAAAGACAAAACTAAAAAATAACACCTATATTTCAAAATAATATATTGTCGCCGTACATTGTGATAGGGACATAATTTAAACGGTTTAATAATCGTAACAACTGGGCAAATAAAATGTGTCTGTTTTATCCACAGGAGAACGTTTACTTTTAAAACTATAGAGGCCGAAAACTGAGAAATAATGATTTTTTCCCCATTATTTTCTTATTTTTCCCGTAAAACACATTTAGAACACAATAATTCTTAGCAAAATGTACTACCCACAGAAAGCCTAATTGGTGGCGAAAAAAAACGAGGTATAGATCATTTTCTTGTGATAAGTAGTAATAAAGTTATTAGGGAATAAAATGGAGGAGCACTGACAGGTGAAAATTGCTCTGGTCCGTTAGGGTAAAAACCCTTGGGGGTGAACTGGTTAAAGAGACACTTAATTAAAAAAAAAAAAATGCCCGGTTACCTACCTGGGGCTTCTTCCAGCTATCTGAAGTCCTTCTGGTCCCTTGCCATGATTCTGTGCACCGCCATTCCTCTGCTGCCCCCCTCTTTAGTTGGACGACTTAGTGAGTCGATGGTCTTGCTCATCCTCTATCACACTCCCTCGACCAGAAGCCTTCTGCACATGCACAGTAGGAATTTTTGCTTACTGTGCAAGCCGCTTCCGGCTACGGAAGTGCGTTGGAGGAGATACGGTGCCACGCATCCAGGGAGACACAAAGGGAGCCATGCACTGCAGGACGACAATGAGGGACCAGGAAGACTTCAGGGGGCTGGGAGAAGCCCCAGTTAAGTAATTGGGCAATTTTTCTTCCCATTAAAAAGTCTCCTTTAAACTATTAGAGAGAATATCAACACAGAAGTCAGGCAACCAACATTGTTTATTAGAGAAAAAGCTTTCATATTCCTCTCACTTCAGATTCCTTTGAATAAAGTGTACTGTAGCATGATGCTGCAAAATAGCTAGGGCCTTGTGACAATCCAGCCCCGCAATCCCGCCTAATCTGCTCCCGTTAGCGTACGCAGGAAGTATGGTGAGCAGAATGACAAAGACCGCTTGCTGGATCGTCAGAAGAAGGTAGTTAATGCGACAGAGCGTGCCAATCCCATCGAATCTGCTCCCATTAGCACACGCAGGAAGTACGGTGAGCAGACTAACAAAGATTGATTGCGCAGCTGCCGACAATATTTAATGTGACAATCGCTCACCAATCCCGTATTACTAGGCCACTGTTGCCATGCAGGTTTCATGCACCAGAGACTTCTGGAGGCAAATTCACTGTGTGCGTAGTAAACGGTTAAGATTAGTGGGAGGTGCCCATACATGTACAATCACGGTTGTATGTACAATCGGTAAACTAAAAATATCGATTTTTCACTGGAAATCGGGTAAATTCACTGCCACCACTCTCCGATTGAAAGGGCGAAGAGACCCAAACGCTATCATAATACGGTAGCCAGCCCAATCCCGTTCAACATGCTCCAGTCACCGTTCGGGGAATAGCCACTTCCGAAGGCTTAAAGACTGTGAGCAATGTGACGTTTAAAGAAAGGTTACTGGGTCCATATGTAATGCAATCTCGACTGTATGTCTAATCGAGAACTAAAGTTATTGATTTCGCCCAGGAAAATCGGGTACTAGCTAATCCTAGAGGGAAGAAATGGTTATTTACAACCTAGCTAGCAAATCAACAATTATAAGAAAATCATAAAACAATGCAGTAGTATGACTGACTCTTCAGAGGGCAGATTCGTTGTAGCAACAATCGGATGACCAGAACAGGCACAAGACTGAACGATAAAATCGTTAGTTTTATTCGAAAAACGACATACACGTAGCATACTTTAGCCCACAGGTAAATATACCTGTCCGGCAGAACAGATTGGTTTGATAGAAAGAGAATAGAGATGAAAAGAAACAGAATGTCTTAATGTACAGTTCAAATACCGTTATTGGAAGTCCATGTGACAATCAAAGTCCAGAATGGCCGATTGCCATGTGGCCTGAGGCCTTTGTGAGAAATAATCCAAGATGGAGGTTTTGGCCTGTGTCCCTGCGGGCTGTCGATTGATGTTAATTCGACGTCAGATTAAAGGTGAAGGAACCTGGACTCAATGTGTTTTGTTCCTCACTGTAGGTGGAAGGAGTTATAACACTTTCACAAGTCCAGCCTTGGGAGGTTGGAACAGGGCTGTTCTGTCCTCAAAGATCCCAAAAGTGGCAGGATTCTGGTTCTGCCTGTCTTTGGGTGCACGTAGGGTCAATGAAAACCTAGACTGTATATTCGCAATCAGCATAATTTTAGGAATCATTTGGTACTAAAAATGAGGACCAGATATGACTCATAACAGTTTTTTTACTTCTCCCCTTTGTAGCCTGGGTTTGGAAGCATCTAGCTTTTCCAAACTCTCTCAGCACCGGCACCAAGTTGAACCTCAGAACTTGTGCAATTTTCAGTGGCCTAGGAACTTTCTATGCCATGAATTATGAGGAAAATGTGGAGAACATATGAATATTGGGCATCCCAGGGTCACATGGGGATCAGCTGTTTCAAGGCCTTAGTCAGCTGGGAGATGGATTCTTTTGATCTCTCAGGACATGGGGCCAGGTGACAAACCCTGCTGAGATTGGTGCCTACAGGTCTCCAGAAAGAGGCCTTTTATGGAATTTTGTCAAGCTTACCATGAAAAGATTCCTCCAGCCCTTTTGGAGAATGAGAAATACAGATTATTTGAACTGTCATTTTGGTATTTGCAATGAAACGTGCGTTTATCGCTCACATGACGTATACGCGGTTTTCTCGGGAACCGCAGAGCGTCACAGGCCTGATTCACCATTCGGTGCTAACCCAGTTAGCATGCTCAAAGGCTTTGGGCGTGCTAACTAGGGTGCTAAGTAGTTAGCACCAAGAAACGTGAATCAGCTCGCACACAAAGTCCAGTGCACGTGAAATGTCGCTATGTGGTGCGACGAAAACGGCGCACTTGATGCGACTATAAGGGTGCATTGGGTGCGACCTTAACGTCGCATAGTGCTAGTTAGCACGCACAAAGTGTTTTTAGGTCTGAAGAGGGGCTTTTCACAAGCGTGCTAACAGCACCGCTTTGTGACTCAAGCCCCAAATAGGGAAGGGGTCTGAACCATTCAAGAATGCGCTCTTTGGAGGACCAGTCACGGTCTGAACAACATATAAGGATGCATATTGCAGCCATAACAGACAATGCAATCACTTTTGGCCCCAGTATGTCTGGATAATGATATATTACAGTAGCAACACTTGCCAAATAAGCTTTTATGTAATGAATGTATGTATCGCATACACCCTAAAATTAATATATAGCAATTGCACACTGCCACTCTGATTATTTTGGGCTTGACTTTAATAGCACAGCTGCCCTGTATCTGGTTGTAGGACAGCCAAGGGCTATGTAATATTTTTTTCTCTGTATATTCTGATGTATATAGATGTGCCTCTGGCTTTCAGTATAATGAACCAATTCAACCAAAGAGGACTTGCACTTCGCCTAGAAACTAGAGTATCTTTTCTTTCAACATACTTGGAGTCTATGTTTAACTTTGAGGCCTCTTTTACAGTGCGACGTTAAAGTCGCACGTTAGAAAATGTTCCAACGCAGACTAACGCACAGCAATGCAAAGTCTGTGCGACATTCACAGTGCAAACGTTGCGTTGTGTGTAACGTGTAGCAATGTTTAGAAAGTGCTGCATGCTGTGCGTTTAGCAATACATTTGCTGCGTTATGTGTGTTGCACATGCTCAGTAATGTTTTTTTTTTTTTTTTTAACTGTAACATGCACCGTTTTCGTGCCATCAGTATGCAACGAAAACGGCGCACCAAGAGACACATAACGTAGTACAAAATAACGTCCAATTTTATAACCTACATGCGCTAGGGGCACGTTGTGCGACTTTAACGTCGTCGCATCAAACGCACCGTCCCACTGTGAAAGAGGCCTTATAGGTAAAGCAGGCCATGCACACATGCATTTTCCATGTCGATTTCCAGTAGATTGAATCATTCTGAATCTATTGCACAACATCTAACATCGACTGAAACAGAAAAACGATTGAAATGATTGATCTGACAGGGTGGAAAATCTCACTCGATCAGGTGAAGAGGAGACGTGGCAGTAGATCTACAACCCATAGCGTTGCACTGCATTGAGCTGAAATCTATTAAAGTCTCAGTCAGGGAACACACATAGGCCATCATTCATAAAACTATGTTCTGTAAAAAAATCCAGGCGGGAAAATACCGCATTCGGTATTTTAGACTTCTGTGTGCTAATTTATAAAAATGTTTACAGTTGCGATAGAAGTTGGGTGATTTCCCAAACTAGGCTGGCGGTAAAACGAGAAGCTGCCTTAAGGCTCATACACACATCAGACTATAGTCTTTGGAAAATGAAAGATCACAGACCAATCTTACCACCCTTCATGTAGTATGAGAGCCATACCTACACAGTCTTTTCTATGGAGCTGAACTCCACATCAGACAGAAATCTTTGCAAGATGCTGCACACACAGATGCTGTACAGACACAAAAGATCAGTATCTGCAAAAGATCTGTTCCTGCCAAAAATCCATTCCTGCAAATTGCAATGATAGTCTATGATATCTGCAGATCCTCATACACACATGATTTAACTGATATTCAGCTGCAGATCAAGCAATCATCCGCAGATCTGAAAATCCATCCTGGTGGATCTGACCTGCAGATGAATGTCAGTTAACCTCCTTGCCGGTTCAATTCCTCCGGAAGCAAGGAGGCAGCGCAGGAGGGTTTTTTTTTTTTTTTGTCTTTTTTTAAATCATGTAGCGATACATGATAGCTGCTGAGCGGCGGCATCCCCCCACCCACTCCGATCGCCTTCGGCGATCAGAGTAAGCAGGAAATCCCGTTCAGAACGGGGATTTCCTGCAGGGCTTCCCCGGTCACCATGGCGACGGGGCGGGATGACGTCATAGGGAATCCCGATCCGCCCCTCAACGCTGCCTGGCACTGATTGGCCAGGCAGCGCAGGGATCTGGAGCGGGGGAGCGACTCGGCGCGGCGGATCGGCGGCGATCGGAAGTTACAAGCAGCTAGCAAAGTGCTAGCTGCTTGCAACAAAAAAAATTATGCAAATCGGTCCAGCGGGGCCTGAGAAATCCTCCTGCGCAGGTTACCCCGAGCTGAGCTCGGGATAACCGGCAAGGAGGTTAAATCATGTGTGTATGATGATCTGCAGATTTCATAGACTATCATTGCAATTTGCAGGAATGGATTTTTGGCAGGAACAGATCTTTTGCAGCTACAGATCTTTTGAGTGTGTGCAGCATGTTTGTGTGCAGCATCTTGCAAAGATTTTTTTTTCTGATGGGGAGTTCAGCTCCATAGAATAGACTGTGTAGTTATGGCTCTCATACTACACGAGGGGTGGTAAGATTGGTCTGTGATCTTTCATTTTCCAAAGACTATAGTCTGATGTGTGTATGCACCTTAAGTTGATACATTTTCTCCATGCAAAGACAGCGTTAAATAAAAAGGGGCATCCCCAACTTACAATTAGATGTGCATATTTTTTTTTTTAAACTGCCTCCGTTTGCCCTGAATCTGCTTTGAATCTGTCTATAATGGCCCATACTCATGGGCGGCAAAAGTGGCCTGTCGCCAGCATACGTGAGCGTGTGGGCGACAGGCCGGCGACAGCTCCTCGCCAGGTCCCTCCGCGTACACACGCGGAAGAGGGACCAGCGGCGTGACGGAAGATGTCGCCGACGTTCCTCCTCCCCCCGCCGGAAGCTCTGCATACCTCAATGGAGGTTGCTGTCGCTAGTCCGCGTACTCACGCGGACTAGCGACAGCTGCGGCAGAGTTGCGTCGGCGACTGTCGCCAGGCGATTGAACATTTCAATCGCCTGGCGACATCAGCGGCGGGTGACAGTTCGGGGTGCGCGCCCGTTCAACGGCCCATACTCACGGGCGACCTGTCGGCGCAACACGCGCGCCCCGCGTGTTGCGGCGACAATTGTAGCCCGTGAGTATGGGCCATTAGTCTTTCTAAACAATCTACTTAATTGCTACTGCTTAGAAGAACTTCAAGAAATGTTACACATGCAGGCTTTCTGATGTAAAAAAAAAAACATATGAAAAATAGGTACCCAAGAGGAAAAAAAACAACAAAACAAAACAAAAAAAAAAAAAACACAGCATGGGGTATTCTGGAAAGCCTTTTTGTTCTGCTCTCAGGCCTGGTGCATACCAAAGGAGTTTTTCTGAGCGTTTTGAGTTTTTAAATCTGCTTTATCCTATGTGTCTGTGCACACTGGAGCAATGAGGTTTTGTAAAAAAAACCCATAGCATTACATTGGGAAGAGCTTTTAGAGGTTTCAAAAGCTCTTCCCAATGTAATGCTATGGGTTTTTTTTTACAAAACCTCATTGCTCCAGTGTGCACAGACACATAGGATAACATTAGCAGCAGATTTAAAAACTCAAAACGCTCCAAAAAACTCCTCTGGTGTGTTCCAGGCCTCACAGCTGCTGCCTGGGAGTTCTGTCTCCATTAACTTTGCTGTTAAATATCCACATGCTTGTCACCTCTTCAAAGCAAGCGGTATTCTTCGTCCCAATACCGCCTGCTCTAATCTTTATGAATTGACATTTAGTGACGTGTTGAGATAATCACAGCACAAGGTGGTAATTTACCTCACTGCTCAGGAATTTCAGCTTTTCATGCTGTAACAGCTTTTATGAATTGACATTTTGCTAAGTGGTCAGTAAAGTCACCTGTTTTCAGCATTACCACATGCTTTATGAATCATAGCCTTAGCAGAATTGCATGCGATTTCCCCATAGAACATAGTGGAAACCGCATGCAATTCTGCTAAGTGTGTTCCCTGCCTCAAGGCAGAGAGGCAGAGTCCAAACTCTTGCTTATCAAATAAAAATGTAGCCTTTATTTCAGCAACTGACATAAGAAATGAAAGCAAAACTATGCAAGAAACCATAAACTTCAGCTCTGCCGAGCTTCTTACCTGTCCTGTGTTCTTTATAAGTCACTGGTTTGGGAATAATCCTGTCTTTGGGGGTGTACCATATTAGACCAGAGAAACAAGCATGTGCCTCAGCCGCTTCTGTGGTGAGCTTCTCCACTGCACAGCACACACTGCCCCCCTGAGCCACACACTCACTCACTCCCAGCCTGCACCTGCAAGCTGTCCAGACATTAACAAAACCTGGTCCATGGACTTGGAAATCCACCCCACCCTACTTATGAGGATTCCCAGTGAAACCAGCCCCAGTGCACGTTTTAAAATTAGATAAAGGGCTCTATTCATAAAAAATTTGTGCCGTAAAAACTTGTGGAGGGAAAATACCGCATCAGTATTTTAGACTTCTGGGTGGGCATTCATAAAAATGTTGGCAGCTGCGATGCAAGTGCGGAGATCTCCCGCTGAAGGCTGGCGGTAAGCTGTCGGAAGGCATGCGGAGACACTTAAAGGATACCGCAACTGAAAATAAGATTGCGGCAGTGTGTGGGGGAGTATAAGTAAATACCTTTAGCTCCTCCTGCCCCCCTCCGTCTGTTGCCGTTCCTCTAATAACTCTCCCGGTGTCCGGCGACTTTGTTGACCTATAACCTGGACATACTGCGCCCTGTGCGCGCAGTATGTCATCCCCACTTCGCTTCTGGCCGGCGCATAGCGTCCGGCTCAGAAGCACGCCGATTCCTCGGCCTCCCCTGGACTGCGTGTGCACATGTGACGCTTAGAGTAATGGAGCGCACACACAGCCTAGGGGAAGCAGAGGAATCGGCGTGCTTCTGAGCCGGACGCTATGCGCCGGCCAGAAGCAAAGTGGGGATGACATACTGCGTGCACAGGGCACAGTATGTCCAGGTTATAGGTCAACAAAGTCGCCGGACACCGGGAGGGTTATTAGAGGAACGGCAACAGACGGAGGGGGGCAGGAGGAGCTAAAGGTATTTACTTACACTCCCCCACACACTGCCGCAATCTTATTTTCAGTTGCGGTATCCTTTAAGCCGGCAGAGTCCCTCCGTGCGCTGCTCTCTCTGGGAGGTCTGTCCCATTCACTTGTATGTAATCCGCAGGCTTCTCGCTACATCAGAGGAAGTGGTATTTCCCGTCCACATACCGCTTCCTCTAATCTTTATAAAGGGAACCTGAAGCGAGGTATGCATGGAGAGTGCCATATTTATTTCCTTTTAAACAATACCAGTTGCCTGGCAGTTCTGCTGATCAGGGCTGGTTCTACTACAAGAGCTATTTAAGCACTAGTGATTTTGAAAAGCTCTTGCTAATGCAATGCTATGGGTGATTTGTATAAAATCACATCGCTCAAGTGTGAACACACACATATAGCATTACATAAGCAAGAGATTTTAAAATCACAAGCGCTTAGAAAAAGCTCTTGCAGTGTGAACCATTAACCCATCAGTGATAAATATTGTGCGCGCATACAGAAGTGACGTCAGAGTTTGTTGGGTGATGATTCTGCACAACAACCGTTATCTAACTTTGGCCTCGATTCATCAAGACTTATCGAATTGGTTAACGACAGTTTGGTAAAATACCGAATTCGTTAAGTTGATTTCAAGATTCATCAAATTTATCTACAGCTGTTAGCGAGCATTCGGTAATAATTCGGTAATAATTCGTTAGTGATGCATTAAAACGGAAGAAAGTGCAATTCATGAAAATGAAAGTGGGCGTGGTTTAGCGTTACATTTAGAATTAGTTATCTCCTTCACTGCTCTGTCGTTATTCCTGTCAGATCATTGCTGACAGAGAAGATGGAGCAATTTGAAGTGGTTATGTATCAGCTGAGAGTGATTCAAAGGCGCAGAAGGGCAAGAATAAGGACTACAACCATATCAATTTGCAAGAGAATAGATTTATTTGCTATAACAGGACATCTGCATTTCTCTTGAATCATCTTGTAAGAGAACACAGGCAGTGCCAGGGTTAACTAATTTGCTAGCTGCACTATATTTTTTTAGAAAAGGCTCCTATCAAATTATGGGATTGTCCCAACCACTTACAGAATCCTGGTCCAGGTGTTAAGCACTATTCAGAATGATGCTATGTAGTGCTCAAAGGACTGCCTTTTACCCACAATTCCATGGGAATCTTATGGCCTTGTGTTAAATTACCGCTGTAAAATGGAAATATCGACACGTTACCGAATGGTTAGCGAATCGTTATCGAATTCACACCGAATGAGGAAAAACCTTGATGAATACAACTAGAAATCGCTAAACTTCGAATTCGGTAATTTAACAAACTGGAAAAAGTTATCTCAAAGAGAATGATGAATCGAGGCCAATATCCATACATACTTTTAGAAATAAACTATCATCATTCAATCAGATGTGTCTTGAAAGCTCTGCATTTTTCACCCTTATTGGTCGTTTATCGTTTTATTGTTTGCTGAACGGTGCACTCATCAGGCGGTTCAGCCTCCCAGCTACCGCCCATGAGCGCTATTTGGGTGCAATTTAATTGCAGCCAAATGGCAGCGGTTCTAACACCGCATGTGCCAAGTGCTGACACATGGTGGCGTTACCCGGCAGCAGAGAACAGCGCCTGGGCATGGCTGTGGTTGCACTCAGATGTGACTTTACGAGAGACCGTCTGTCCAGTGCCAGTACCGAGTGCTTACAAGCTCTCGGCCGGTGCAGGAGAGCAGCTGACAGGCGGTGAATTTACTGCCTGTCAGCTGCCCATCTGAAAGAGGCCTTAGAATTGAAATCTATTGAATGAAATGTCTGTATCATGCCATTCCCACTAGTGGCGATTCACCTTTGGGCTAAATTTATACTACGCGTTTTCTGGGCATACCAATTTGCATATCATTGAATGTCGTTTCCATTACATGAAAATTTTTGTACACTGAAAAAATCCAACCTGACAGCAGTTCACTTTTTTCAGCACGCACTCCGGAGCTATTCGCAAGCAACACTTGTCTAGCTGAATTACAGTATCACAAATACCTTGTTTTAAGAAGGCAAATCACACTATGGTCCCGGATGTGATGCATTACATACATTTACGTGTGTTTGGTATCAAAATCTGCACAGAATCTTATTTGTATTCATGTGGGAAAATTCACACATGAATCAGTATATTCTAATGGAGATTCAGTCAGTCGTATTGGGGAGTTTCACTTCTTACTGACTACCAACTGATTTAATCCTATATAATAAACCCCCTGTGTCCCTGTGTCCTCCTCTGTGTTCCTGTATCCATGCTTTTTACCACCATGCATGTGCGGCACGCGGGTGGTCGTTGGGACAGGAGGAAGACAGGGCCAGGGGGGCGGGCATGTGCATGCCGGCGCTGACATGCAGAGGCGGCGGTGACAGGGAGGGAGGGGAGGGGATTGTGAGGGAGGCCTAGAGGTCGTTATTGTAACATGCTTAGGCCTACTAATACCATTATAATAGTCCTTTAGCACACTGAATCTACCTGTTAAAAGGTAATTTCCCTTTGAACCCTACCTACATAAATCCATTTTAACCCTCCTCCCCACCTCTCCTAACTTAAATGTGGTGCCCCTGCTCTCCCCTTCCCCCATACTCACTGGGTCTTCCAGTTTCAGCTATGACGTCACTCTGGGGCTTCTGCCTGATATGCTTCTAGAGGCAAGTCACTGCACTCTGTCCTTCCATAATTACATCTGAGAAGGGGGCATAGTGCTTGCAACACTCGCCCCTCCCTTCTTTATTGGAAGGGAGGAATGGTTGCTACTATGAACATTTTACCTCAGAATATGGAGAGGCGGAAGGGAGGTATCATGGTTTCAGTGGAGAAGAACATCTTTGTTGGAGTGACCAGGGGGTTATTTTGATGTAGTGTGGGTGGCTGTAATGGGAAAGATTTGTAATAGAGCAACCATATGCTGTCCAGGCCAGGTGGTGAGGACATGTGATCTCGAATGATGATGATGAATATCCCCTGAATATAGGATGGGTTTTGGAAGGTGGGGTTGCAGTGTTAAGTTAGTAAGGGAGAGTTTAGTTTAAAGAAAAATCACCATGGAGATGGGCTTTAATGGGGGTGGATGGTTTTCACCTCAGGCCCGGTTCACATTAGCGGTCGCCGTCCGGAATCGCCGTGCCGGAGCCGGACCGCATGCAGAACGGACGGAACGGACGCACGGCATAGCAATGAAAGCCTATGCGTCCGTTCACATGCGTCCGTTTCGTCCGGACCGGATCCGGACCGGATCCGGACTCCGGCATAAGACCCAACATGCGCTATTTTTTGGTCTGGCTCCTCCAGCAGCCGTATCCGGAGCGGAGCCGGACTGCACCATCCGGCCAATACAAACCAATGAGAACCGGAGAGCGCACAACACACTGGCTAAAAATCCGGATGTTCTACCCCACTTCCTATGCGTATTGTAGCGGCGATTTTGGATGGGGACACATGGGCAAGCATTTTGGAGTGGAGCAGCAGTGACTTTAAACGTGCTGGAGATGTTGGCAGTATGTCGGAGGTGGAGGTGAGTGCTAAACAGCAGAGGGCCTGATTCCACAGGTCCACCTTCTGCTGACCTCCCAGACCCCAACATTTTTATTCCTTTTCTACTATCTTTTGCCAAACGGATCCGGATCGCATCCTGATGAACACCTGATGCAACCTGACCGGATCCGGATCGGATCCGGATCAGAACCGTACGGTTCCGATCCGGATGCGGTCCGGATCCGGTCAGGTCATCCGGTCCGTTTGGCAGAGAACCGCAAATGTGAACCGGGCCTATCTCTGAGGCCGGTTTCACACTGGGCATTAGGGTATTCTTTTGTGGTGCAATGCAGGGGATCACATTGCACTGCAACGGCAAAAACAGCCTTCAGGGATTTCCGCATTAATGCGTGGTAATCCCCACCTGGCAACAGGCCAAGCAGGAAGCCAAGCTTTGTAGCGTTTAATTCCTGTGGCTGAAAAGACAAATTGTGCAGAAGTGAATTGACAAAATACACTTGCACGCATACACGGCACAAATATGTGGCCGCTTTAAAATATCTGCGTCACCATAGACTTAATAGACTTCCGGTTTAATGCATGTCTTCACACGTCACTGCTGATGCCTGACAACACACGGATGCGCTCGCGGCAGCTGAGCATCAAAAATGACACTTCCGCCGCAGTACATGCCAGCGCACAGGTATGAAAGGCCTCATAGACTTTCATTGCCGAGCGTTACTGTGTGGTAATGCAATGCGATGAAAAAGCCACAGTGTGCAAGGGGCCTAAGGTACTAAGGTACTAATAAGTAAAAAGAGCACTGGTACAATCAGGCATCAGCTGGGCTGTGTATGAAATGAAAATGGCAGCAACTGGCATCCAAGGGAGTGGCATGCATGGATCACACAGTTAAAAATGTTGTCCAATTTTTCTTTGTTATGCATTAGGGTTACAAGCCAAGAAACCTTCAAGAATGAAATGCAACTAATAATCACCAATGATTGTCTGGAACTACTAAATGTGCAAGTGAATATGAGCCTTATAGAAATGACCATATTTCAAAACTCCCAACCAGAGGCGCTGCAGAGGTTTGGGCCTCCCATAACCGTCCATGTTAATATTGATGAATGGAGCCTCCTGATATAAAAGCAGTGGTTACAAATAGCGGGCATCCAAATTTTCATTATTTACTGACATAAACATGTGCACCTATGAAACAGCCAAACTTCATCAGTGCCCGGTATTTTTTGTTTGAAACAACAGGCTGGTAATTAGCGGGTTCGCAGTGGGGGTAGTGGTGGTTAGGGTTAGGCATGGGGTTGAGCTAGGCTTACACATCATGGGGGGGGGGTGTTTAAGGTTAGGCATTGGTGGGGGGAATCAGTTAAGGTTAGGCATCATGGGGGGTGGGGGGGGAGGGGGTATTGGTTATGGTTAGGCATCGGTGGAGCGGGGTGTCATGGACGAGCCGTAAAAATCGCAATCAGTTTTCTGCACCGATTGTGATTAATGGTACAATTCCAATTGTATATGTAGTTATAGCCGAATGCAGATAACTTGGGGTCTGTCTATTCTAACAGATAGTAGAGCTCTATTCATGGGGTTACATTTGTTCTTCTGTCCAATGTATTCAATTACCGGTTCAAAAGAGTCTTATTTCTCAGCAATGTGTGACTTCCATTGGAGCAGTAGCATTTGGTTTGTCCTGCTGTAGATGTCAGGAAGCCCACAGCAGGAGGGCCTATTGAGAATTAGGGTCCCACAGACATTTTGGCACCAGCCTCAGCATGACTCTCTAATAACACATTCAAGCGCAGATGAAATTGCGCACGTTTTAAGATATCGTGGAAGTTCATAATACTTTCCAAAGCCGAGATATTAACTTTGGTGCAACTAATTGGGCTAGACCATTGGTCCTTGGTCTCTGTGAAATCCCCCAGATCCACTGAGTATAAATCTGTTATCAGCACAAATATGGTATTTATCGTTTTTGAATTACGGCGTTCTACAGTTTAAACCTAAAATCTCCCTCCCCACCTGCGCAGTACACTCTGGACAACGTGGACTTGTTTGACCGCGCGCATGCGCGATCGTTCCCTGCCACTTCACAGAACGGAGTTCTGTGATTAGCCTGCTAGCCACCGATCACGGCTAGCAGGTTTTTTGTAAACGAAAGGGGAAAGAAATCCCCTCTGTTTACAAGCGTACAGTGCTGCGGTCCCTGGCAGCTCTGTACGAGATCGGCAATCCCTGGCCTCGGATGGGCTGGGGATTCCAGTCCTCTCATAGGCTGATGCCTATGAGAGGCGGAACAGGTCAGAAGCAAGGAAAAAAAAACGGCCACAGCGATTGGACACCTCCGGCAGCATGTCCCCTTAGGGACAAAAAAAAAAGGAGGTGAGTCCGATCGCTGGGCTCCATAGCTGGGCTGTGCAGGAGGCTGAAAAGTCTGCACAGCTCAGTGCAGCAAAGAACAGCCTGGTCGTTGGGGGGGGGTGTTAACACTGCGGTCGTCAAGTGGTTAAAGAGGCCTCGCAAGGTTGTCCTCTACTGCTCCTGCATGAACACCTGTTCACCAGCAGCTGAGAGTGGAGATGCGGCATGGGACAGAGGCTCTCAGGGGCTGGAGGAAGCCCTGGTTTTTTTTTCAGTGAGTCTGGACATTCCCTTTGAGGACTGACTGGTTGGATTTCTTGCAGTCCACAGGACTCTCACACGTCTTCCCCAGCACCAATGTGACCTCTGCCTTTAAACATATTTTTTTTTGTTCAAATATACATATATTTACAAAGATCTGAACATTTGTCTTGAAAGAGGGACAAATGAAGAAAGAGGAACAGAGGGGGTTTAGTTCCTGAAAAGAGGGACTGCCCCTCCAAAAAGGGACATTTGGGAGTTTTCAAAACAACTAAAGCAGCAATCTGTTCCTGCATTTTGCCCTTTTCCAGCCTCTGTAATTTCTGTTGCTAAATAACCTCCTCACTACAGTCTCCAAACTGTAAACCTGCCAGAACTTAAATTAATTTGGCTGCCTGCCCTTTCTTGTTAGAAATACTAATACTCCTTATCTGGATTCTGGAGAGATAAAAGTAATTGCAGAGGACTTTGTTGTTTCCTGAACACATTTCTACTGAGCAGCATCTGAAGAGCTGGCATCATAGGCAGGTTTGTTTGTAGAGCTTGCAGCCAAGTACAAAGTAAAGTCATTTTCTCCCTGACATAAACTGGCATCACCTAAGATTTCTCCTTCAAAGCTGTGAGCGACTGATATAGTACAACCATGTAATGACACACGCACGCACGCACGCGCACACACACATACACACACACACACTAAAAAGTCTGTGAACCCTTTAGAATGATATGGATTTCTGCACAAATTGGTCATAAAATGTGATCTGATCCTCATCTTAGTCACAACAATACACAACCACAGTCTGCTTAAAATAATACCACTCAAATAATGAAATGTTTCCATGTTTTTATTAAGCACACGATGTAAGCATTCACAGAGCAGGTGGTGAAGGTATGTGAACCCCAAGACTAATATCTGCAAGAGCTAATTGGAGTGAAGTGATAATAGCCAGCTGGAGTCCAATCAATGAGATGAGATTGGAGGTGAGCTGCCCTGCCCTATAAAAACCAGACCAATTTTGGGTTTGCTTTTCCCAAGAAGCATTGCCTGATGTGAATTATGCCTCGCACAAAAGAGCTCTCAGAAGACCTACGATTAAGGGCCCGTTCATACCTGCAATCGCAGAACGCCGGCGATTACTGCGTTTTGCGGGAGTGATTTTCCCGCGATTAGCACGGAAAAATCACTGGACACTGCGGCGGTTTTGGAGCGATCGCGATTAGCGTGCTGTCACGATCGCTAATCGCGGAACGCTCGTCGCCGGCAAACCGCTGCATGCAGCGTGGTTGCGGTTATCGCTAACCGCAACCGCGGCAGTGAGAACACTGCCACTCGCTACATTGTGTAGCGGTTCTTGCAGAACTGCTAGCGGTTTGCCGTGAGCGGGAATCGCTCGATTCCCGCTCAGGTGGAGCGATTCCCACTCAGGTGAGAACGGGCCCTAAGACTTGTTGACTTGCATAAAGCTGGAAAGGGTTATAAAAGTATCTCCAAAAGCCTTGCTGTTCATCAGTCCGTGGTAAAACAAATTGTCTATAAATGGAGAAAGTTCAGTGCAAGAGCACAGCGCAAGATGCTCAATGAGGTGAAGAAGAATCCTAGTCAGCTAAAGGGCTGGTGCACACCAGAGCGGTTCTGGAGCGTTTTTTAAAACGCTTGCAGGGGGAAAACCGCTTGGCTAATGAAAGCGAATTGACTGGTGCACTTCAGAGCGGGTCATTTTTTCCACAAACGCAAACTCGGAGGCTGCAGCATTTTTTAGATTTCTGAGGCGTTTCTGCCTCAATGTTAAAGTATAGGAACGTGGAAAACCGCTCTAAAAAATGCTAGATCAGAGCGGTTTTCCAGGCGTTTTTGTTATAGAAGCTGTTCAGTAACAGCTTTACTGTAACAATATTTGAAATGTGGAAACAAAATATAGGTAGAAGGCTGCGCATCCCTGACCCAATACTGTACAATTGAATGGTTAATCGCTGTGGCGCACACCGCCCCCCCCCTGGACTAAAATGTACGCCCGCATCCAAACAATGCAATACTGGTTTATGGAGAAATTTTAGCTTCCATCATAGTTTTGCATGCAAAAATATAATATACTGGACATCTGCACCAACGTTGAGGTAAATCTCCAGAGCAGATGTCCTAACACTAAACTGACCTAAGTTAAAAGCAAATGTCTTTACCCTGGCAGCAGCTACAGACAGCAGAAAACAAAGCAAGCACTCACCAATATGGGCTGCAACTGAATGACTCATCACCTCATATGCACCGCTTAAATAGCTCAAATACACACTCAGCAATCAGACAGATGCAAAACATATGCAAAACTAAACTAAATACTTACCATGCAAAACAGGATAGCACAATGGGTGCTGCTAGCCTGGTAGTTACAGAACTGTGGAAACAAAATATAGGTAGAAGGCTGCGCATCCCTGACCCAATACTGTACAATTGAATGGTTAATCGCTGTGGCGCACACCGCCCCCCCCTGGACTAAAATGTACGCCCGCATCCAAACAATGCAATACTGGTTTATGGAGAAATTTTAGCTTCCATCATAGTTTTGCATGCAAAAATGAAATATACTGGACATCTGCACCAACGTTGAGGTAAATCTCCAGAGCAGATGTCCTAACACTAAACTGACCTAAGTTAAAAGCAAATGTCTTTACCCTGGCAGCAGCTATGCTAAAATGTGTAACTTACATTCAATACAGACAGCAGAAAACAAAGCAAGCGCTCACCAATATGGGCTGCAACTGAATGACTCATCACCTCATATGCACCGCTTAAATAGCTCAAATACACACTCAGCAATCAGACAGATGCAAAACATATGCAAAACTAAACTAAATACTTACCATGCAAAACAGGATAGCACAATGGGTGCTGCTAGCCTGGTAGTTACAGAACTGTGGAAACAAAATATAGGTAGAAGGCTGCGCATCCCTGACTCAATACTGTACAATTGAATGGTTAATCGCTGTGGCGCACACCGCCCCCCCCTGGACTAAAATGTACGCCCGCATCCAAACAATGCAATACTGGTTTATGGAGAAATTTTAGCTTCCATCATAGTTTTGCATGCAAAAATATAATATACTGGACATCTGCATCAACGTTGAGGTAAATCTCCAGAGCAGATGTCCTAACACTAAACTGACCTAAGTTAAAAGCAAATGTCTTTACCCTGGCGGCAGCTATGCTAAAATGTGTAACTTACATTTAATACAGACAGCAGAAAACAAAGCAAGCGCTCACCAATATGGGCTGCAACTGAATGACTCATCACCTCATATGCACCGCTTAAATAGCTCAAATACACACTCAGCAATCAGACAGATGCAAAACATATGCAAAACTAAACTAAATACTTACCATGCAAAACAGGATAGCACAATGGGTGCTGCTAGCCTGGTAGTTACAGAACTGTGGAATATAATATATTATATTTTTGCTGCCAGGGTAAAGACATTTGCTTTTATGATGGAAGCTAAAATTTCTCCATAAACCAGTATTGCATTGTTTGGATGCGGGCGTACATTTTAGTCCAGGGGGGGCGGTGTGCGCCACAGCGATTAACCATTCAATTGTACAGTATTGGGTCAGGGATGCGCAGCCTTCTACCTATATTTTGTTTCCACAGTTCTGTAACTACCAGGCTAGCAGCACCCATTGTGCTATCCTGTTTTGCATGGTAAGTATTTAGTTTAGTTTTGCATATGTTTTGCATCTGTCTGATTGCTGAGTGTGTATTTGAGCTATTTAAGCGGTGCATATGAGGTGATGAGTCATTCAGTTGCAGCCCATATTGGTGAGCGCTTGCTTTGTTTTCTAATATTTGAAATGTGCTACACAAAAACGCTCCAAAAACGCTAGGCATGTTTAGAAAACATACCTAGAATCGCTCTGAAATCTGCTTCAAAAACCTCTAGCGTTTTGCAGATCTGCTAGAGGTTTTTGGTGTGCACTGGGCCAAAGACTTACAAAAGTCTCTGGCATATGCTAACATCCCTGTTAGTGAATCTTCGATACGTAAAACACTAAAGAAGCATGGAGTTAATGGGAGGATACCACAGAGGAAGCCCCTGCTGTAAAAAAAACAAACAAACAAAAAAAAACATTGCTGCACGTTTAAAGTTTGAAAAAGAGCACCTGGATGATCCACAGCACTACAGGAAATATATTCTGTGGACAGATGAAACCAAAGTTGAGTTGTTGGGAAGAAACACAACACTATGTGTACAGAAAAAGAGGCACAGCACACCAACATCAAAACCTCATCCCAACTGTAAAGTATGGTGGTGGGGGCATCATAGTTTGGGGATGCTTTGCTACGTCAGGGCTGGATGGATTGCTATCATCAAAGGAAAAATGAATTCCAAAGTTTATTAAGACATTTTGCAGGAGAACTTAAGGCCATCTGTCCACCAGCTGAAGCTCAGCAGAAGATGGGTGTTGCAACAGGACAATGACCCAAAGTATAGAAGTAAATCAACAACAGAATGGCTTAAACAGAAGAAAATACGCCTTCTGGAGTGGCCCAGTCAGAATCCTTTTTTTTTTTGTACACTGAGGCAGACCGGGCACTGTCACTTTAAATACTTTTATTTTTTCTTGCAGCCATATGTACATTCATTGTTGTATGGACATCATGTCGTTTTCTTCCTACAACATAATTGTCACAAACCTTGAGTGATGACGGTGCTGGGGTGTTGGGGACGTGCATGACCAAGGAAGAACGGACGGCACAACAGCCGTTTCATGCCTGGATCGGCGCTTGCTCACGTGCATGTCCTGTAAGAATGACGGCGCCGCGCGGCTTCCTGAAATCAAGAAAAAAGCCGCGCCCTCAGCGCACGTCATTGGTTGTTGGGAGTGACGTTAGTGGGTTCGGGGGTGAAGGGGCGGAGATGGCCCGCGTGGTAATGTAAACATATACGACTATTGGCTGCCTCCATACTCATACATCTGATAGGAGGGGAAGGCATCCGCCGCACAATACGTGCTGCTGGGTGCCGTCCCTAATTGTGACACAGGAAAAAAAAGTGCAATTTAAACAAAAATAACCTTACTTGTGTGTTTCTCACTTATCTTTGTTAAAACCATTAAAAACGTGCATACATTGTTTACCATCGTGTTATAAAGTGCAGTTCGAGTGCATTTTCAAAATTTGTGCGTGACACTAGATATTTGATATAGGGCAGTGACAGGATTATCAGTCCTATATGACGTTTAATCAAATTCTGATTATTTTCAGTTGCTTTACGTTTCCGCTGCAAGGATATATTCAGTTTCAAACCTTTATTTCTATTACATGATTATACCTCTAAATGACACCCCACTTTAAAAAACCCACATAAACCCCATTAAAAAGACCGGGAGGTGGAACTGCACATTAGAGAGCTTAATGGGATTATTACCCTAGTATTCTGGACTGCCACTTATCACTGTATATCAAATGTTCCCTCCCACCACCCATCCATCCTATCTGGGATCGTGGATTTGTGGAAAAGGTGGAAAAGGGAAAGAGGAGGAAACTAGCCGGGGGATCAGAGCGGGGCCCAGGAGAGTCCAGGAGGAGAGGTATTAGAAGCCCAGAACACCACAAAGTCCATCGTTCAGATTAAAGTTGTGGGAGAGGGGAATAGTGTGTCACATGCATCCCAAAATGAAGACGAGAAAGGAGCAGGGAGAAGGGACAGAAAGGGAAGGGGAAACGTCCTCCTATTGGTTATTCCTGCAAACTGCATATCGGGCTCCAAGGAGTAAACTTGCCTCGGAGCCTCTGCGTCCTCATTACAGGCATAGAGGGTCCTCTAAATTTATTTCCACCGGTGTATTGGGGGATTAGGTTTTGTGGTTCCCAACAGGGGATCTACAGATGTGCACTTGCTGTATCCTATCTCCTTTGTCTGTCGATTAGGATGGACCTATATTGGGTGACCTATTGGTGATCCCTTGGTGTATATTACACCGTTTTGCCAAAGGAGGACGTCCCTAAGGAAAAGAAGAGTCACTACTCTATGTATACAGGGCAGAAGTTAAAAGAAAGAGCCTAGGGTGAAGAAGAAGGAGGGGAGTCCCCCACACATTGTAGAGATCAAGGGATTTTTTCAAAATATAGAGTTTTTCTTATATATACCAGGTGGCTAGACTTTTAAAGAGGGGGAGGGTTTTTTTTTGGGGGGGGAACTCTACCGAAAGTGGGACCATGGTCCCTGTGGTGGTGATCATTTTAATTTAAAGCTAACACACCCCTGGACTATGGATCCAAAAAACAGGGTAAGAAAACATACCTAGAATAGCTCTGAAATCTGCTTCAAAAACCTCTAGCGTTTTGCAGATCTGCTAGAGGTTTTTGGTGTGCACTGGGCCAAAGACTTACAAAAGTCTCTGGCATATGCTAACATCCCTGTTAGTGAATCTTCAATACGTAAAACACTAAAGAAGCATGGAGTTAATGGGAGGATACCACCGAGGAAGCCCCTGCTGTAAAAAAAACAAACAAACAAACAAAAAAAAAACATTGCTGCACGTTTAAAGTTTGAAAAAGAGCACCTGGATGATCCACAGCACTACAGGAAATATATTCTGTGGACAGATGAAACCAAAGTTGAGTTGTTGGGAAGAAACACAACACTATGTGTACAGAAAAAGAGGCGCAGCACACCAACATCAAAACCTCATGCCAACTGTAAAGTATGGTGGGGGGGCATCATAGTTTGGGGATGCTTTGCTACGTCAGGGCTGGATGGATTGCTATCATCAAAGGAAAAATGAATTCCAAAGTTTATTAAGACATTTTGCAGGAGAACTTAAGGCCATCTGTCCACCAGCTGAAGCTCAGCAGAAGATGGGTGTTGCAACAGGACAATGACCCAAAGCATAGAAGTAAATCAACAACAGAATGGCTTAAACAGAAGAAAATACGCCTTCTGGAGTGGCCCAGTCAGAGTCCTGCCCTCAACCCGATTGGGATGCTGTGGGATGACCTCAAGAAAGCGATTTACACCAGACATCCCAAGAATAATACTGAACTGAAACAGTTCTGTAAAGAGGAATGTCCAAAAATTACTTCTGACTGTTGTGCACGTCTGATCTGCAACTACAGGAAACGTTTGGTTGAAGTTATTGCTTCCAAAGGAGGTTCAACCACTTATTAAATCCAAGGGTTCACATACCATTTCCACCTGCACTGTGAATGTTTACATAGTGTGTTCAATAAAAACATGGAAACATTTAATAATTTGTGTGGTATTAGTTTAGGCAGACTGTGATTGTCTATTGTTGTGACTTAGATGAATATCAGATCACATTTTATGACCAATTTGTGCAGAAATATATATAATTCAAAAGGGCTCACATGTTTTATTGCTAGTGTATATACATACCGTTCAGGTATCACCTGCTCTGTCATCCCACCTATTTTAAAAGACAAGCATGAAATCTTGGAGATGCAAAGGATGGGGGCACCTATGGCTGTAGTCTGCCAAGCTTAATCCCCATATAGTAGTCATGGGCATAACTAAATATCATGAGCTTGTCTAACATTCTCACACTCTTCCCCTATGGTGGGGAATCATAACTGCAGCCACCATGACTCCTCCCACCCATAACAAATGCAGCCACAGGAACACCTGCAGCTCCTGCCCTGTGTCGAAAGGAGGGAGGAACCCCCACAGCCCTGGGCCTTCCTGCATCTGCACAGGTTGCATCTTCTACAGTTATGCCTCTAATAGTGGTAAACCTGTGGTGGATGTGCTTCCCGCAAAGGGCAAAGCCAGATTCATGGAGAGTATGGAGAGACGGTCAGGGCACAATTTTTATGAGCAGGCTAGTGGGTGCTACAAGGCAGGAACAACCGCACTACCAAACTCTCTCCCTTTTTAATTGAATGCTTTCAGTCCGAATAACATTTTCTTCATAAACAATATATTTGAAACGTATTATTAAGGCTGCATTCGTGACCTCTATTGTAATGCCCAATTCAGGGTTAATTCATCATGGGAAACCACAGACCACAGTTGCTCACTTAAAGAGAGTCTGAAGCGAGAATAGATCTCGCTTCAGACCTCATATATAGCAGGGGCACTTGTGCCCCTGCTAAAACGCCGCTATCCCGTGGCTTAACGGGGGTCCCTGTCCCCCCAAACCCCCTCCGTAATGCGGGGGAGCGCTTCCTGGTTGGGGCAGGGCTAACCGCCGCAGCCCTGCCCCACGCGCGTCTGTCAGTGCGTATCTCCGCCTCTCCCCCGCCCCTCTCAGTCTTCCTTCACTGAGAGGGGCGGGGGAGAGGCGGCGATGCGCCGCTGACAGACGCGACTGGAGGCAGGGCTGCAGCCGTTAGCCCTTGCCTCCAGGAAGAGACAGCTAGCGACCATTTTCCGACCAACTTTTGCGGGGGGTGGGTTGGGGGATCAGGGACCCTCGTGCAGCCGCGGGATAGCGGCGTTTTAGCAGGGGCACACGTGCCCCTGCTATATATGAGAGCTTAAGCGAGATTTAGTCTCGCTTCAGTGTCTCTTTAAAGAGAACCCGAGGTGGGAATTACTTTTACTATTGGGGCACAGAGGCTGGTTGTGCGCACTAAGACCAGCCTCTGTTGCCCCATCGTGTGCCTCCATGTCCCCCCTGCTCGCCGCTATACCCCCCGCATTGCTGGCTGTGTCGCCAGCTCAATGTTTACCTTGCGCTGTCAGTCAGCGCCGCTCCCCCGCCTGCTCCGCATCGGCGCCACCCGCCGCGTCACTTCCCTCCTATCAGCGGGAGGGAAGGGACACGGGCGGGTGCGCCGATGCGGAGGAGGCAGGGGAGCAGCGCTGACTGACAGCGCAAGGTAAACATTGAGCTGGCGACACGCTGCGTGTCGCCAGCAATGCGGGGGGTATAGCGGCGAGCAGGGGGGACATGGAGGCACACGATGGGGCAACAGAGGCTGGTCTTAGTGCGCACAACCAGCCTCTGTGCCCCAATAGTAAAAGTAATTCCCACCTCGGGTTCTCTTTAAAGAGGAACTATAGTGAAAATACTATAATGAATAAAATTGCTTATTTTTTAAATATTCATTTATAGAGCAGTAAGTGTTTGCTCATTGTAAAATCTTTCCTCTACCTGATTTACCTTCTGAAATGTATCAGTGGTAGTGACATCTTTAGTTCTGTCAGGTGATCTTTACAGAATGTTCATTACTGAGAGTTCTATGCACAAAGGGAGATGCTTGCATGGCAGTTAGAAAGCCGTTATTTCCAACAATGCAATGAGGTCTGCAAAGGACAGGACCATGATCATGACATCACACTGTGGGAGGGGTTTCACTACAATATCAGCTACACAGACTCCCCTGATGATCTATTTGAGAAAAGGTAAAGATTTCTCGTGGGAAAGGCGGTACTGATTGTGATGAAGTTCAATCCTTGGTTAACGTTCCTCTTTTAAAACTGAAGATTGCAAATTCCTTTTTTAGTAAGAGAACTGTTTGGTCTCTGTTATACATTGCTAGTGGTCCTGGGTCACCACAAGCTATCTGGGTATTCTGTAGTATATACTTACAGCTGATAGATGTGGCATAGCATCTTAGTGGAAACACAAGATAACTCGTAGCTCCTCCAGTAGGACTGCTAGCTTGAATTAAAGATATAAGGTCTAAGACACAGCTCAGATGAATAACACAATAGAGATATATGAAAATGTTTAGGAGGGGTGGAAACTGTATGAAGCCCATATTTAGAAACAGTAGATGTAGATAGGATGAACCGTGGTATCTGGAAATGTGGAGGATGGAGAAACGCTATAGAGTGCCTACCATTCTCTATTGCGTGTTCTCTATTTTTCTTACCTCTCATATCTACTCAATTCTTCAGCTATCTAAAAGTTTATTTTTTTCTGTTTTGACAGGACATGGGTCATTGATAAAAATGACACCAAAATTCCTCACATAATTCAGGAGATTTACATAGCCTCTCCCCTCAAGCATGAAGACATAAATAAGGTTGAATATCTTGAGTTCCCTTGTTTATTTTTGGTACACTGGAATGTTCTTCAGATAGGGAAGATTTAATAATCCTATATTTGGCTTCATTTTGATACAGGCTTATCATTAGTGAGATAATGTATTTGAAATGGAATATATTAATGTACTTCTTATATATACTAACAAGTGACTCATTATTTGGTTGTTAAAATGAATAGAAACACAGCGAAATAGTAAACTGGTAACTTCCCCATTTTTCCTAAAAATGCTTTATCTGCTGAGGTCTCTGTCACTTGTGGAAAGTCCCCGCTCCTTCCTGTCTGCACAGGAAATGATGAAAGGTCTCACAGATGAGGACAAAGACAGTACTAAAAATGCCCGGCGGATCGCTCAAGACCAGGCTTATCACTCGAATGACAGTCTGTACACACGCCCAATTTAGCGTGCGGACGACTGACCGACGGGACGTTCAAACGACGATGTAACGATCGGTGTAACACAGAGGATCTGATTACCGGTGATCTGCAGTATCACCGAGAATGCAGATATATACCCGATTATTGATGATCTGCAGTATCACCGATAATCAGATATATCTCTAACCTCTGGCCACCTGAGGGATGAGAGTGTTTTGGTGCAACAGTAATACTTTGAGGACCGCACCTGGATATCAGGTGCTAGAGCAATAGGGAGTATTGCTCTGCAGCAAGTTCCTTCCGTTGGTCTAAACTCTCCTCAGGGAGGAGTCAGGCCGGGAGTGGGAAGGACAGAACGTGAGTGACACCAATGAGGGAGTGTCACTGACAGATCTGTGAATTATCTCCCAACAGGAGAGATAGTTCTCGAGGTCGGGTCGGCCAGGTCGTTAACACACGGACAGATAAGGTACAGAAACAGGAGACAGACGCAGAATCTTGAGACTAGCCGAGTTCAGCAACAGAGTATCAGAATGACAAAGGTACAAAATCAGAGATCAGAGGAATGGTCAGAAAAGCAGAAGGTCATAACAAATAATCAACAATTCCTAGACTAAGGTGTGAGTTCCTTGATCATCAACACCTTGGAAACTGGTCTAGATAATAACACAAATAATACAGAGTTCCTAGACTAAGGTGTGAGCTTCTTGATCATCAACACCTAAGAAAGTGGTCTAATGTAACACAGATACTGACAGGGTCTGAGTGCTACCACGTAGTGATCGCAACGCCAGACACCAGAGGAATGACCAGCACCCAGTATATATACACCAGCTCTCTCCTGCGCCTCCCCTAAGTGCTGGACCAATGAGAGCTAAAAGAATTGTCAGCTGACCGGCCTGGTCAGCTGACCGGCCTGGTCAGCTGACACCCCTCTGGCTGTCATAAATGCTCTGCCTCTCCACGCGCGCACGCGTCCTTCTGAACCAATGTGGACTATCAGTCCCAGCCACACCAGACATGTGTTGTAATGCCTCTGCTGTTTTGAATGCAGAATCCGCCGCACCGCTGTCCGAGCGTGTGGCATTTTCTCCGCATTCAGCAGTACTGAGAGAGGTAGGCCTAAGTGTGCAAACCGCCGCGTCGGACGCGGAATTCGCCGCCCTGTTCTCTGGGCATGCGGCGGTTTCTCCGCGTTCTGTCAGGCCAGTGAATGCAGGTCCCTGCGCGCAAGCTGCCATGTTGAAGGCGGAATCAGCCGCCTTGCTCTGAGCACCCGCGGCGGCTTTTCCGCGTTTTCTCACAGGGCCTTTACCGTTGCCATTGTTCTGCCCATTATGCTGATATCATCTGCGTAAGTTATTATCTGTACAGATTTATTTATTAGAATACTTATATTTATTGTCATTTTCCTGATGACGTATTTTAGGGTCACATTAAAACAGTGCCGGGGTCAGCCCATCTCCTTATTTTAGACCTTGCATGATTTTGAAAAGGTCTGTCAGTTGATTTTCTATCTGTATGTATGCTTGTGTGTCCTTCATTGTGATTTTTATTAATTTTATTAGTTTATTGGGAATGCCAAACTACCTTAAAGGAATACTATCGATACCCAAGTGTTCTAAAATGACAGTGTGCAAATAATGTCTAAGTAGCTGTGTAAACATTTTCCTACATTTCATGTTAAATATCAGAGGCAAAAGCTGTAATTTATTGAGGGTAGGATTTAGCTATATTGGGACAAATCAATTGCAGAAGGGGTGTCTGCTTCAATGCACAGCCAGTGTTGCATATCAGACTACAGAAAGCAAATATCAAACATATCAAACTTTGAAAGCAAAAACAGTATGAAAAGCTGTGACAATTAGTTACATTTCCTCTGCTCTTTTCAGACACTTCAGTCAGAAACACAAGACACAGGAGTTGCAGCTGTTGGAAGCTCTCTTCTCTGTCACACACAGAGCTGCACATAGAGTTAACTGATCAAGTGTGAGGGGAATTTCCCCTCTCCTCATGGCTCAGCCAGCCGTCAGTTTTAGTGTCAGTAAAGATTGCATGTATTTTGATAACAGTAAACAAAGAAGTTGCTACTAAAATGTATACACCAGTACTTAGCAGCACTTCCCAAACAATTCCTGTGTCAATTGAAAAAAATATGTGAATCGATAGTATTCCTTTAATATTTCATATAATTTTTGTCTTTATTAATAGAGTCATATGCCTGCAAAATATCTACAAAAAATTGATAAATATTAATATCATATACCCATGCTTTCCTAAGAAGCTCTTTGACACTAAAAAGTTGGTCTATTGTGGACCTGCTTAGTCTAAATCCTGCCTAGTATTCTCCCATAATGCTTTTCTGTTTTCTCCAGTAGTCTTTGGTTTAAGATATATGTAAATATTTTATAAGCCATACATAAGAGAGACATCCCCCCGATAGATTTTACACTGTAGTTTGTCTCCCTTTTTGTAAACCAGACATTTGATACATTTTTTCCAGTCTTCTGGCATAATCTCATCCACACCTTAATTATTAACTCAAGGAGATATGTTTTCATTCTGGCACCGCCTTATTTATAAAGCTCAGATGGAATATCTTCAAAACCAGGTGCTTTATTATTTTTAGTGCATTAATAGCTTGATCGATTTTTTTCCAACGATGGTGGTTCTTGGTTCTGCTCCTACAGTGATTAATGATTTAAGGGATTAAAATCAGTGATTTTCAATGTTCCTAGAAGTTCTGGGAAATAGTTCTTCCATATATGTTTTATATTTTCTACCTAACTGATGATTTGGCCATCTACTCCTCTGAAAAGGTTTGTGCATGGTTTATATCCCCCCTTAGTCCTTTCAAAAATGTATATGCTTCTCTAACCTCATGTTTTTTAAAATGTTCTTCCATTTGCTTAAGCTGTTCATTCTCGTATCTCAGTTTCTTTTTTCTGCATATCTTATTGGCCCCTTTTCTGGCTTCTTCAGACTCTTTTCTGTCTTTAGTCCTTTAATGGACAAGTTTAATGAGTAGATTGTTTCTAAGGTCTATTGCTTTTGTTCATTCCTCGTCAAACCATCTCTCCTTACGTTTTTGTTTCTTTCTGGAAATTCCGCAAATCCTCCTTTGCGTATTCTATTGTTGATGTTTTTAGTTTGTTCCAAAGTTCTTCGACCATGGTCTCATTCACAGGGTTTAGGATATCCATTTTACAATGTACTGCATCCTGAAATTCTTTTTGTTTATTGGGCGCTTTTAATTCTTTCGAAATTTTAGTTTTTCATTACATTGTGGTTTGCTTGGAAACTGCTTACTTATTCTACATGTGAATTTTATTTGTACAAGAAAGCTGTCCGACCCGCATGATGCCTTTCTTCTTGATCCAACATCCAGGATGCTTGTGGCACCCCTTTTCTCCACCAGAAGGTGGTCAATTTGATTGACTGTTGACCTGTCAGGTGACACCCAGGTGCCTTTATGTATATCACGGTATGGGAAGTGGGTGGAACTTATCTTGCTCTTACTTATTGCAAAGTCTATCACCCTTTCTCCATTTCCATGTGTTTCATCTTGGAGACTATGGTTACCTATTGTTTCTCTGTATTCTTTCTCGATCTTAGCGTTCATATCTCTGACTACCATTTTTAAGTCATTTTTAGGACTACGATCGTAGACCTGTTCCAAGTTTTTCATAAAAGGAGTCTTTTAGGTCTTGGTCCTTATCTTCTGTAGGGCAGTGTATATTTATGATAGTTAAGTTGCGAAATTTAGACTTTATTCTGATCTTACATATTTTTTCATTTAAAGCTTGAAAGTCAATTATATTTGATTGTAATTCATTATTCACTACAAAGGCTACTCCGAACTCTTTACTTCCACTTTCCTTTCCGCTATATAACATTATGTGCGTTTTTGTATCTCTGATGCCCTTTCCGACCATTGAGTTTCTTGTATGGCGGAGATCTGTATCTTGTATATTTTAAGTTCCTTCAATAAATTGATCTGTGCTTCGGGGGTGAATAAAGTTCTTACATTCCATGATCCCACTGCAAATTCCATATTCCGTTTCCGTCGACTGCTGTTAATCCGTATCAATTTCCGAGGCATCTCTAAAGGTTTCTTAACAATTAGGTTTTTAGCCCATTGCCCAACCCCCAGATTTGTTGGACCAGGGTATCCAATTTAGTCTGGAATATCACCTTTGACCTGTCCAGCTAGAGAGGCCCTTCCAGTAGCTAAGCTACCGCTGGCATAGCTCTCAGGACTACTTATTCACGGAAGCCCCACCACTGCGATAAAGTAAGGATACCTTTGGTGGGGCTGGGCTTATTTAGTCTGGAAAAAAGACACCTTAGAGGTGATATAATTGACATGTATAAATACATCAGAGAGCAATATAAAAGCTTGGCAGGTGAGCTTTTTGTCCCTAAGCTTTTGCAAGGACTAGGGGTTATGATCTGCACATGGAGGTAAAAAAGTTTTAGCAATTTATTTTGAAGTGTTGAACTCGATGGATGGATGTCTTTTTTTTTTTAATCCAACTAGCTATGTAAGGGGTATATAAAAATAAACATAACATATCATTAACCTTTTTGGAATTGGTTATGTGAAAACAGGCATTGTGGATTTTCTCTCTGTGAGAAAACAGCCCCATGAGTAGCAATACACTAATGTTTATCATCATGTCCAGAGTCACAATGCAGCTAACAGACTTTATATCAGTACACAATCCCCAGCGACTATTTATTGCGATTGTTTTTAGATTTATTTCCTACTAAGTGTCTCTATTTTGACATTGTCCCTCCTTCCTCTAGAAGTGTTTGAGCAGAATATATTTGGTTCATTAATTTAACACTATTCCCTTGAGTTCATGCTTGGATAATCATTATTAGAGCAACTGACCTTCCAAATGTGCATAGCAACACGCTCTCAAAGCCACAAGACGGGCACAGCGACATCTGGAGTTTCTGCAATACGCCATGTGTTTCCATTCTTCTGACCAAGGTACCAGACTAACAATGGGGTCTAAAGGTGGCCCCACATGATACAATTTTTTTTGTTTGATTTTACTGCAATTAAGTTAAAACGATTGGTTGTAAATAAAAACAATGTTTTCTTCTAACTTGCCAGACAAATCTGAATGACTTTTCTGGGTTTTTGAAGATGGAATTATGAAAGTATGTGTGTGTATATACAGTGGGATGCGAAAGTTTGGGCAACCTTGTTAATCGTCATGATTTTCCTGTATATATAGTGGTTACGATAAAAAAATATCAGTTAAATATATCATGTAGAATACACACATAGTGCTATTTAACAAGTGAAATGAAGTTTATTTAATTTACAGAAAGTGTGCAATAATTGTTTAAACAAAATTAGGCAGGTGCATAAATTTGGGCACCACAAAAAGAAATTAAATCAATATTTAGTAAATCCTCCTTTTGCAGAAATTACAGCCTCTAAACGCTTCCTGTAGGTACCAATGAGACTGGATTATGGTTGCAGGTATTTTGGACCATTCCTCTTTACAAAATATCTCTAGTTCATTCAGGTTTGATGGCTTTCGAGCATGGACAGCTCTCTTTAACTCACACCACAGATTTTCAATTATATTCAGGTCTGGGGACTGTGATGGCCATTCTAGAACATTGTACTTGTTCCTCTGCATGAATGCCTTAGTGGATTTTGAGCAGTGTTTAGGGTCATTGTCTTGTTGAAAGATCCAGCCCCAGTGCAGCTTCAGCTTTTTCACTGATTCCCGGACATTGGTCTCCAGAATCTGCTGATACTGAGTGGAATCCATGCATCCCTCAACTTTGGCAAGATTCACAGTCCCTGCACTGGCCGCACAGCCCCACAGCATGATGGAACTACCACCATAATTTAGTGTAGGTAGCAGGTGTTTTCTTGGAATGCAGTGTTATTTTTCCTCCCTGTTTTGTTATGCTCAAATAACTCAATTTTAGTTTCATCAGTCCACAGCACCTTATTCCAAAATGAAGCTGCCTTGTCCAAATGTGCTTTAGCATACCTCAAGTGGCTCAGTTTGTGCTGTGGGTGGAGAAAAGGCTTCCTATGCATCACTCTCACATACAGCATCTGCTTGTGTAAAGTGCGCCGAATGGTTGAATGATGCAGTGACTCCATCTGCAGCAAGATGATGTTGTAGGTCTTTGGTGCTGGTCTGTGGGTTGACTGTTTGTTCTCACCATTCTTCGCTTCTATCTATCCAAGATTTTTCTTGGTATGCTACTTCGAGCCTTAACTTGAACTGAGCCTTGTTATAATTTAAGTAGGCCTCAGTTACTTGGCCTGAGTTTTATGTAAAAGGCTTGTCCGCAGTGTATGCCTTTAAAATCAATAGAGGTTTTGTGATGCAGGCAGAGGCATCTCAGGGTCTGCGTGTAGCAGAGGATACACGCAGATACTGAGAACATGTTCCTAAAAGAAGGCCATCGGCCTACTCTGACCTCCACGTACACCACAGGAACAGTAAACATCGGCCATATTTACTAAACATCCACATGCCTGCATTTAGGTCAAATGCCTCATTGATTATTAATCAAGTAGGTGGGTATGATGACACCACGAGTGGGTCCACGAATAATCTGATCTAGGGGGTGGCGAAGATGATATCATATTTAACTCTTTCCTAGTCTGTATTAAACCCGGAGTGAGCAATGGAGAGAGCATTCTGCTTCTTCCTTCCGCACTAGCTCGCAAGGCCGACTGGGACCTCTAAGCATGTTCTTCCTTTCTGTAACCTGATCTAATGTATGCTGTACATAGGTAGTTTAGTGTAACGTAGTTAGGAAGAAGGTACCTGATTGACTTCAGCAGGGAGTCTAATCACGAGCTTGTAACGCAACATGAAGATTGGCATGGCTAGGATATGATGAATGTATCTATCTGTATTCCTGTTTCCTGAATAAATAACGTAAACATTGAAGAAGCCTGAGAAAGTCTATCTCCTGTTTGCTGTGTGGAGAGTCAAGTGATCTCACAGTCTGTGAGACGGTGGTGTCGAAGCAAGGTGATATAAGAACAGTTTATAACAGTGGTGCCAAAACCCTTCCCTGCCTAGCAAAACAGGCAGACGGGGCCGGGGCCGAAGAAGTTTTCAAGATATTCCACAGCAAAACAAGCGGAATAGACGCGGACTGTCAAGCTTATCAAGCTGAGACTGATAAGCTGGTGTGAGTGTGTGGGAGCCGAGCACACGGGCTGCAATTCGAGGAAACCAGCGGCGAATCTCGTAGATGTTAAACTTTGACTGTAAGTGCACGCAGTCATAGCCTAAACCGGATCGCAGGTGACTGGAAGGCTCCGAGGCCGGCTGGCAGCTGCCGCTGGAGATCGATCCGCTGAGCCAGTGTGGGTACACAGAGATGACGCTCAGTAGTTCCAGGGATCCACTCAGTTTCGTGGAGTTGCCAAAAGCTGGTCGAATTGGCAGGCGTACGAAGTCCTCTCAGGCAAGTAGGATTTACGTTGTTATATGGCGTTATCTGTGTTGTATTTGGTGTTATAACAAGGAGAGGATAATGTGTTAATGTGTATATTCTGTGTTAATTGCAGTGTGGAGGCTGCGGGCTTCTCATCTCTCCCGTGCGTTTTTTTCTTCGGATTCAAGCTTCCTGTGTTGTATATTTACGTAGTGGTTATCTCTGCATTTGTCTCAGGCATGTTTTTGCTGGAAAGAAGTCGATTGGGTTTTTTTTTTTCTCTTCTCTTCTCTCCCCGCCTCCAGAGGCTGGGAAAAATGTCCAGATAGAGCAGGGGGGGGGGGGTCCCCCGCGGCAGAGAGAGGACAGCAGTGTTCCAGTCTGTTAGTAATGGATGGGGGGAGAGGAAAGGGGAGAGAAGAAAGAGAGAGATAGCTGAGTAGACAGGAGAGGGGAGTTGAGACAGTTGTAAAACTTAGAAGTAAGTTTTTTCTTCGGTGAGCTGGCGTTTTTCCAGAGCCGATCAGCGTGTTTTTGTTCCTCTCTGTCCGTAGTGGATAGCGTAGTGAGAGGTGCAAGCTTATCTAGTTCCAGTCAGGGCCGCTAAAAGTTCTAAATGTATATATAGGTTTAATGTTGTAGTCATGTCAGACTGATAAATGTGCGTCTCAGAAGTATTAGCTGTTAATGTGGTTTAGAGTTACGCTGCGCGCTTGAGTAGTTCTGAGTTATGGCGGAGATATGCTGCAGATGATTTGTGAGGAGAGAGAGGTTTCTACGTTCCTGGGTGATGCTAAGATGTAAAATATTTAGCATTGCAGCTGTGACGCGGTTTGTCTCAAGTTTGGCAAGCATCCCAGAGAGTATAGGTAGCGGAAGGCTGACTCTCGGTAAAATGTATCGATGCTGTGTGTAACTATGCATAAAAATGTATGTTCTGTGTGAGTTTGCTTTCTTTCCTAAGGTATAGGAACGAGAGGCTGCTATGGGAGCAGCCATCTTAGCTGGCAGTCCAGGACTCAAAATGGCGGCAGTGGAGAGAGCCCGCCCCCGAGAGTCATGGCCCCCACACGTCATGGCAGGGGGGAGGAGGGGCTGGGGGATCCACGTCACGTCAGGCTGTGCTCGCGGCTCCGGGCAGAGCAGCTGAAAGGGAGGGGGGTAGAAATACAGAGACATGCTACTGTGTGTCTCGGTTCTCGAAGTATTTCCCCAGAGTTTTTCCCTGAGTCCATGGAAAGGAATGCCAGGATACGTGCACCAGGCTATTACTGTAAGATTAGCAGGAGCACGGATAGGAAAAGTGTCCCAGCTAGGTGCAGGGACACACGGAGCAGTGCAGGTCAGGAAAGTGTCTGTACTGAGTTGCTTACGGGATTATTCCTGTAAGTGGGGCACCTTAATGGGTGGTGCAGCATGAGTTCCCAATAGAGTATAGGGGGGGACAGTGCATCAGGGGGGTGCCGGAGGTGGAAAAAAGGGAGTTGACCAATCCGGGTTTCCGTCGCCGCTGCTGCAGGGCGGTAACGTTTTTTTCCGTTTTTTGTCGTGGACAGGGCCAGAGCTTGACTGAGAGGTCTATGTTGGGCTGGGGCTGTTTTTGTGCGTTTTTTTTTTTCGTCCACTGATTGGTCAAATATGTTTTTTCCAGCTCCTATCAATTGTAGCACAAAGAACAAAAACTGACCGCAGTTCATGGGGCAATTATACAGATGATAGAATTGCCATGTACAGAGTGACAGTGTATCAGTACGCTGTTTGCCATGTGACTACCTACCATGTGGGCATTCAGGGATCTGCATACAGGCATGTGACGCTGGTATGCTTAGCCCTGCACCCTGTGTAGTTTAAGTGCAAAGTGCTCCTTCCTACAGGGAGGCAGCCGTTTTTTGTGAAGTCTGGGGGTAGTGGCACGGCAAACATTGGTCAGAGGGTACAACACACAGAACTTCTAGCAGAGCTGGTATCGCGATGAAGTTCTAGATAAGTAAATGCGATAATGAGTAAGAGCATTGCAGGCTCAGGTGTGGCATCCGTAATCTGTGCATGCGACGGCGGCGCATGGACAGATAAGGGGGGATGTGGAGTGAGCTGCAATGAGGTGAGAGCTTCCAAAGGTGAAGTCCGCGGGAGCATATTTTAAACAGGTAAGTACTGAGGATAGTACTGAGGTAGGGGGGTGAAGTTTAACTCCAATCTACCAATAAGAGTAAAAAGAGTTCATGAGAACCATAGAGCAACGAGATCAATTACGATATATATTGATCAATTTCAAGTGTACAGAGTACAAGCCGCAGGGCGAATCCCAAATCATTAATAAGAATTGATTTGTTTGTATTTCGATTTCAGGAGTTGGGCAATATGGAATCGAGACAGCTGCAGTGCTGGCAGCAAAGATGGAGATGTCAGTCGGATAAGCGAAAGGTTCCAGATGCCAATCTAAGTTTGGAGAAACACGAGATTCCTGAAATTAGAAAGAGACTAAAACACGAGATTCCTGAAATTGGAAAGAGACTAAAACACGAGATTCCTGAAATTGGAAAGAGACTAAAAACCGAGGTTCCTGAGATCGGAAAACGTCTAAAAAAACTGACTGAGCAAAGCATAGTGCAAATTGCTAATGTTTTTCTCTCCCAAGGTGGTGTTTTTATAATGAAGAGTACCGTGCTGATGGTGATCCACGAACAGAGGACATTCTCATGTATAATAAGGGGTTAATGAGAATGCAAGGCCCAAGCATGTTAATGTTGGGTGACAAAGGTACTAATCCTTTCACACCTCCCTCCGCTTGGCACAGATGGACCATGCAGGGACGGAGGAAAAGAGCACTTGTGCCAGGAGAAAACAAATTTCAGGGCACAATGTGGGTGAAAGGTCTGAAGGGGCAGGTGTGCGGGCAGTGGGAATTGAATGGCAGTGTAAATCTGCTATTGAGTACCACACTCCCAGAATCGACGCACCGATCCAAAGGTTTGTTAAAAGGTACGTTGCAGTACAATGGGTACATGCAAAAGGTGGAGTGTGTGATTCAGGGGTACCTTGTCTTGGTTATGCAGAGTGAGATGGTTCCAGATTGGAGAGGAAGGAGCAGGAGGCGTCAATTCTCTTACCAGAGAGACGCAGGGGACAACATCACACTCTGGAGCTACCAACAGAGAGTGCCTCTGAAACAACTATACACACGTAAAGGCTGGAAAGCCGAGGGTGGGTGGTTCTCGAAACAAGAAGTAAAAATCGAGATCAAGCCACATTTCCAGGTGACAAAGAGGGTGGGGAGAGCGGTCCCGGGGGAGGGAAAGCCCACACAGGGAACCCCATTCACACCACACGGGTCACAACAGAGGACGATATTACACAGTCCATATGCAGCAGCTTATCCTCATGATAGTTGGGTAAGTGAAGAGGTACTCTTAATCGAACGATTGCAGAGAGTACAGTCTTCCCGACCTCAGGTACATAGTGTGCCTCAGGACATAAGGGGGGAAGAGGTCCAATCAGGACAGCTGGGGATATATTTTGTCAGCGAGAGATTGGACAAGGGGAGGTATATCGATTTTTCTGGAGAAGGTTCTTTTGCATGGCAGCTTCGAGATGTTTGGGTGAACAAATGGAAACGGTGCAAGATTCCTTTAGGCACCGCCACTTCCTTAGTTCCCACCTCAACCCAGGTCTTACACCAGGACCTGAGAGGTCAACCTTTTTTGGTGCTAGACGGGGAGGTGAAGCAAGTAGAGTTGTCCTCATGCGGGCAATTCTTGCAGAAGTACCTGCGTTGGCCGGGGCAAGTCAAATTTAGGGAAAAAGCCTGCAGGCTCAATAACGCAGAATGCGAGGCTACCATTCAACAGATCCACCCTGAAGCCCAACCGATAGTTCCGGTGGCTGAAGGAAAGGTTGGGTTTTTTAACATAAGTTCTAATGATACATTCAAGGTATATTCTCATAATTGTTCCGATAAGGGGGAGTTTCCAAGGGGAACATCTTGGGTGAGTGGAGATCCCATATGGATCCTGTCATCCAGGTTGGATGACGTTGTTTCTCAAATTGTTAAGAAAAATCTAAAGGTCAAAGTTTCACGGGTAGTTCCCGTCCTGAAAGAGAACACGACATGGGACAAAGGGGAACGGGGTTTGATCCAAGACGAGCACATTTTGTTACAAAGGTTAAACAAACAGTACACTAAGTTAGAGGTAAGATTTCACCATGATACAGGTGATCTTAACGAGGTAGAACACAAAAATAAGCAGGTGAGTTCCAGTCTGACCTGGTGGAAAAGGTTTCCGGTGATGTTCCAGGGACACTCGGACTGGGCCTCTGCAGTTCCAAAGTTCTTCCGACACCAACTGGTTGTCTGGATGGGGATGACAACTTTAGGCATCATTATCCAGGTGAGGTTGCATGTTAAAATTACGTAAAACAAATTAACCTGGTCCAGAGATTGGTGCCTCATAAACAATCTCATGAACCAATATTTTCAAATTAAGAGATATACAGGGTTACGGGTATAGGTTTAGTAGTACCTGTGATGGAGCTGATTGTATAAAGGCGTTCTTTTAGAAGGCACCTGGCACTGCTCCCTTGAGTAACAACCAAACGAGTTTCACTTTTCGGTGGTCATGCAAGTTTGTGAGTGATACGCAAGTGACGCAAATGCTGAGCATGTAGTATAGAGGGATTTAGAAGTAGGGCCTCCCCAGAGAGCCTGGTTACAGGTAGACCAAGAGGTCGTGCTCTCTCTCTTCGAGGGGTAACCACCGAGAGCAGAGAAGTTGTGTGAGCACGAACATCGAAAAGTGAAACATAAAAGAAAGAAACCAGGTACTGGGAGGTTCAGACGCTGGGATCTGCGGGTCAAGCCGTTTTAGGGGGGATTGTTATAATTTAAGTAGGCCTCAGTTACTTGGCCTGAGTTTTATGTAAAAGGCTTGTCCGCAGTGTATGCGTTTAAAATCAATAGAGGTTTTGTGATGCAGGCAGAGGCATCTCAGGGTCTGCATGTAGCAGAGGATACACGCAGATACTGAGAACATGTTCCTAAAAGAAGGCCATCGGCCTACTCTGACCTCCACGTACACCACAGGAACAGTAAACATCGGCCATATTTACTAAACATCCACATGCCTGCATTTAGGTCAAATGCCTCATTGATTATTAATCAAGTAGGTGGGTATGATGACACCACGAGTGGGTCCACCAATAATCTGATCTAGGGGGTGGCGAAGATGATGTCATATTTAACTCTTTCCTAGTCTGTATTAAACCCGGAGTGAGCAATGGAGAGAGCATTCTGCTTCTTCCTTCCGCACTAGCTCGCAAGGCCGACTGGGACCTCTAAGCATGTTCTTCCTTTCTGTAATCTGATCTAATGTATGCTGTACATAGGTAGTTTAGTGTAACGTAGTTAGGAAGAAGGTACCTGATTGACTTCAGCAGGGAGTCTAATCACGAGCTTGTAACGCAACATGAAGATTGGCATGGCTAGGGTATGATGAATGTATCTATCTGTATTCCTGTTTCCTGAATAAATAACGTAAACATTGAAGAAGCCTGAGAAAGTCTATCTCCTGTTTGCTGTGTGGAGAGTCAAGTGATCTCACAGTCTGTGAGACGGTGGTGTCGAAGCAAGGTGATATAAGAACAGTTTATAACAAGCCTGTAGTCTTCCATTTCCTCAATATGTTCCTAACTGTGGAAACGGGCAGCTGAAATCTCTGAGACGGCTTTCTGTATCCTTCCCCTAAACCATGATGGTGAACAATCTTTGTCTTCAGGTCATTTGAGAGTTATTTTGAGACCCCCATGTTGCTACTCTTCAGAGAAAATCACAAGAGAACGGAAACTTACAATTGACCACCTTAAATACTCTTTCTCATAATTGGATTCACCTGTGTATGTAGGTCAGGGGTCACTGAGCTTACCAAGCCAATTTGAGTTCCAATAAGTAGTTCTAATGGTTTTGGAATTAATAAAATGACAACAGTTCCCTCATTTATGCACCTGCCTAATTTTAAACAATTATTGCACACTTTCTGTATATCCAATAAACTTCATTTCACTTCTCAAATATCACTGTGTAAGTCTCCTATATGATATATTTAACTGACATTTGTTGAAATAGGGGGCTCTCCTGCTGCCCTTCAGACCTACGCAGCGACAGACTGCAGATCAGCGCTAGGCCCGAGGGCAGGGCACTGTAACTGCGCAAATCACTTTAAATGCAAGAAGTGACGAGTGAAGTCTCTTCCACATCTGAAGTTCCTGGTTACTGTGCGCCTCTCTGCCCTCGGGTCCCACGCTGATCTGCAAGTCTGTCGCTGCGTTGATCTGAAGGGCAGGAGAGGCCCCTATTTCAGCAGGCCTGGCTGAAGAGAGTGGTGCTGATGCCATGTACACAAGTCTGCCGCAGATTTGTTGCACCTGCTTTGCACCCCTGTAGATACACCACTGCGACCACGCACCTGTATATACAATACAATGCAAATTCTGATACTGTAAACTTCTGATACACCAAACTACTTAGCCAGGTCCCTTTAATTAAATTCAACTACTGTAGCTCTATATTTGTTTTTCTTCCAGCTTTTAAAAATAACCATCTATAGATTAAGAGGCAATTCATACCACAGAGATTACAGCCTTTGAGGCCAGCGATCAGCAAAGCACTGTGACTAATGTATCCCTATGGGATCATTCTCACTCCTGCGTTTGCAATTTGCGAACTCGCTTCATGCAGCATATTTGGGGCAATTATGTAGTGATTTTCGCTCTATTTAATGGGAATCGCAAATCGCGGTAAAAGCACAAAATATTGTGCCGCAAAATCGCATTTCGCACTTCCAGTGTGAACTAGCCTTAGGCCCGGTTTACAATAGAGTAAAAAAACGGTCCATTCCTGGATTGGAACCGATCCAATGTTAACGTATGGATCCGTTCACATCTGTCCATTCAAACTGATCCGTTCCGCATGATCCACTGAACAGCCCGCAACTTTGGTTCTGCAGCAATTTTTCCAGACCAATGAGCCCAGCGGCAGCATTGGGGGTAGGGAGAAAACAGAATGTATCTTCACACTAGTGAAGAAACGGACCGTTCTAAATACAAAAATACACTTTGGGCATGTGGGTCTCGGGGAAGGGGATGTGGGGAAACGGTACGGAAGCAGCGGAACGGAAATGGAGTGGCAACAGAGTGAAAACAGATCTGATCGACCGATAATCAGATCCATTTTAACGGATCTGTTTGCCACTTCAACGCAAGTATGAACCAGGCCTTATACCTGTATGCAAGGCTTGCCACTAAACAATCAGGACTATTACGGGAATAGTGGAAAAGTATAAGAGGATGACTCGGTGGCAGCACAGACACAGTTTGCTTATATTTAAATCAAGAAATCCATACACATTGGTTTCAGTGTCTAATCTCAGTAAACATGGCAGATATGCCAGCTGTTGGGAACGGCTGCACCACACAATGTCAGACATGTGCAACTGAGCATGTAGATCTGAGCATGTTTTGAAATGTCTGCTTAAATGAGGGACCCATCATCTATGGACTAGTGTCTTTGCCAAGTCATGCTAGAGCTCTCTGGGTTTCAAAGCAGAGAAAATGTTATATAAAAGCAGCCACTTCTTCAGCCACTGGCAGCTAGAAATACCCACACATTGATTTTTCACTGGGGCGACAAGTGCTCGTGAAGCGATAAATGTACACAAAGTGTACACAGATCGAGCTCTGGAATTCATGTTAGCCAAGCTCTGTCTAACACACTTTGCAATCAATATACAAAACCTGTAGAATTAACAGGACATGTCAGAAAACCTTTTTCCTGTCAAAACCGTCGTGAAAGGATTGAACAACTCCATCATTGTAGAGATCTTTTACTCTCAGTCAGATAACTACAAGAGTTTTCTTTTGATGTAGATTAGCAAATCATCTCAATTGTCAGTCAGCAGATCTGATGCTTTTGGCCTGCAAGAGCTCCTCAGCGCTTTTCTGAGCGCCGTTTTAAACTGTGCTTTGACAATGGTAATCCTATAACAGTTTTCACACTAGAGCAATTCATTTTCCTTAACCACTTAAGGACTAGAGCAATTTAAACATATCAGCGCTGCTCCCATTCACTCCCCAATAACTTTATTATTACTTATTACACCTAAATGCTCTATAGCTTGTATTTTTTCGGGGCAAATTAGACTTTTAGTGTGTGATAGTTTTGTTTAGTAATTACCTTATTTCCTATGTATTTTAAAGGAAAATTAAGGGCAAATATAACATGCTACTTCTCCATTATCATCCATTATAGCTTTACAATAAACAGTGCTAACTATGAGTTAAACTGACAAAATGTTATTTGCTTATCCATCCTGGTTATTATAACATATAGATTATGTTCAGAGTACAATGTATGGTGACAATATTGTATTTGGAAAGAAAGGCGTCTTTTTTTTGCCTTTCTCTTTTTACACAATCAATGAGCACAAGACCTTATTTGCAAAAATAATAGTAATATACCCTCATGGCATACATATTTCAAAAGCCCAGTTTCTAAAGTAACAATATATGTTTTTTATTTTATTTTCGGTCACTTTGTTTTCATTTAATAAATCTTTTTTTTTGGTACAGAATATGCAGAAATTTAATTGAACTTTTGATCCAGTTTGCAACTTAAGAATACACAAGACATGGGCCTCAACCCTAAACTCTATTCTTCTATTTATCACAGTTAAAATGTTACCACATATGTCTCTTGTAGTTTAGCTAAATCTTTCCCAAGTTTGATCATAATTTTTAAAATGACTTTTTTTATATTTGATTGAGTATGTCCCTACATATTTATGTGACGTGGATCCAAGCTTTAAGACACACCAAAATGTACGTGCCTCATTTGGTAATAAACTGGTGATGCACTCTCCACAACTACACTAGACAAATATATCCGTCCAGTTGTCTTTAAGTGGTTAAAATAACAAAAGCGCTGCATGTTGTATTTTTACAGTGATCGTGATTGTCTTTTATATATAGAACAGATCTTACATGCTTCCTTGACCCCTGAGCCTTCTGATTCTGGTGGCTCTTGCTGCTGTGTGCTCTCTTTGCAGCTCTCTTGAGCTTATTTTTCTTCCAAACCACCTTTTCCCCTGCCAGCCCTTCTTGGGGAGTATCAATGGATGGGTGAAACCCTCATGTTTGCGACTCTGCTTTGATCAGTAAAGTCCTAGGGTGGTACGAGGTGACTGGAATACCGTATAAGCGATAACGGAAGGGGTTGATTATTCTCCAACATGACCTCTTCTCACTACTTCCCAGGCTCATCCTCACCATCATATTCTGCTTTTGACAATCGCTTTTAAGCCTTATCACCAAGCTGGTCCTGCATTATTTGCAATTGGTCCCATTCCTGACTATTTTTTACTCCAACACGGTTTTATGTGATAAGCATGCTAATTATGTTCCAATTTGGTTCCATGGCTATTCCATCTTTGTAAACACATGAGGATTGCTAAGGAGTAAATCCCAACTAAATTATGTTTCAGCCTCGAAGAAGTGGCTGTGGAAAGCCACGAAATGCTTTGTCAGGCCTTGTCAATTCATCTAACTGCCGTTCCTTTTTCATGAGATTGTATTTTATGCATTTCCTCCCCATGTTTTTTTCGTTGGAACTTATTAAAAGTTATTATTTTAACATTTTCAGTAATGTCTCAACTGAAACTCCTTTTTTTAGTTTTATGAGCTTCTATCTGGTGTCCATGGGTGCACAGGGGGAGTTACTTAGTATTATTTCTGAGTTTTTGATTATGGGAGGGGGCAGGTGTTCTGCTTAAGGAGGGTGCCCCCATGACCCCCAAAGTTGAACACTTTTTACCACCACTACAGTATATCTACGTCCTCTGTGACTTCATCTAAGCCAAAAGGATGTAGATATACATCGTGTAGCTGAAGCACAGCTGCGCACGATTGGGCTTGCTCCTGTGCGCACCTCCGGGACTATCTCTGCTGCAGCACTAATTGGTGAAAGCGAGTACATGTTCCCTGAGCCAATAAGATTAATTTTTACTATTAAAAATACTTTTATTTTTTCAACTCATAGTGAAAAATACACACTGTAGCATTAATTCAGAATCAAATATCTTCACCATAAATTGTGACAGGAACATAATCTAAGTTTTGTGATAAACTGTAGAAGTAGCCAAACAAAATTTGTGGTTTTTATTAAAATGCATAGAAAACAAAATTGTTTGAGAGAAAAAATGCCATACAATGAGTCTAGTTTATCTTGGAAAAAAACGATATATATATATATATATATATATATATATTTAACCCATTCGCGTTCCGTCGTTTTCACTTGAGAAATGTTCACCTCCCATTCATTAGCCTATAACTTTATCACTACTTATCACAATGAACTGATCTATATCTTGTTTTTCCTGTTACCAATTAGGCTTTCTTTGGGGAGTACATTTTGCTAAGAGCCACTTTACTGTAAATGCATTTTAACAGGAAGAATAAGAAAAAAAAACTGAAAAAATTTATTATTTCTCAGTTTTCAGCCATTATAGTTTTAAAATAATACATGCCTCCATAATTAAAACTCACGTATTGTATTTGCCCATATGTTCCGGTTATTACACCGTTAAAATTATGTCCCTATCACAATGTATGGCGACAATATTTTATTTGGAAATAAAGGTGCATTTTTTCCGATTTACATCCATCACTATTTACAAGTTTAAAATAAAAAAAAAATATAGAAATATTTCATCTTTACATTGATATTTAAAAAGTTTAGACCCTTAGGTAAATATTTATATGTTTTTTTTTTTTTATTGTAATGTTTATTTTTTTTTTATATTAAACATTTTATTTGGTTAGTTTTGGGAGGGTAAACAGTAGTGTTGTAATGTAAATGTGTGTTGATTTTCATTTTTTTTCACTTTTAGTTGTAGTATTACTTTTTGGCCACAAGACGGCCATGAGTTTGTTTACATGACGTCACTCTAAGTGTAACACACGCTTAGAGCGACGCATGGGGGAGGTAACAGCCAGAAAAGGCGCAGCTTCCGAGAGAAGCTGCCCCTTTTTCAGCAGGGGAGAGTAATCAGTGATCGGGCACCATAGCCCGATTCACTGATTGCCTGGCTAACGAACCACGGGCCGGGAGCACGCGTGCACGATCGGCTGCGGGAGCGCGCATGGTTCCTGGACGTAGTTTCTACGTCCAGGAACCAAAATAGGTTAATTTAAGTGTCATCATAAGTAGGGATAAAGTTATTGCTTATTAAGTAGGGGCATAGCTAAACTGTCAAAATTGCTCTGGTCCATAAGGGGGAAACAAGGTCTGGATGCAAAGTGGTTAAAGCTAATGAAATTGGGTAGCACAGTGATGTAGTGGATAGCACTCTTGCAGTGCATAAGTCTCAGGAACAATTCTAACCTAGGATACAAGCTGGAGTATGTTTGTTCTTCCCATGTTTGCGTGCTTTTTTTCTGGGCACTTTGGTCTCTCCACATATATTCCAAAAACATACTGATAGGTTAACGGCTTTCCCCAAAACATTGGCCTTATGCTGAATACACACCATGCGTTTCCGCGTCGAATGCGTCCGTCGATACGAGTCGATTCGATTATTTCCGAGCATTTCCGAACGCATTTCGATGATTTTTAGGTCGATTGCCATGTAAAGTATGGCAAATCGACCTAACGATCCATCGAAGCTTGAATTGGACATGTCGGAAATAATCGAATCGATGCGTATCGACGGACGCATCGAACGCGGAAACGCATGGTGTGTATCCAGCATTAGACTATGTTACAGAGATTAGACCCGGACCACGATAGGGATTAGGCCGTGATGTTCTCCAAGGCAAAGTTGACCATGGAATCTGTAAACCACATGATGACAATCTTTTTACTCTTGTGACTTCAGAAGCAGTCACTGAACTGCACAATTATATCAGACTTTTATTTTTCAAGTAACAAGATTAGTTGAAAACATTCAGCAACAGAAATGGCATTGTGAAATTGTGTACTAAAGACAAAAAAAATTAAATCATAAAAATAATATCCCAGAGGCCATATACAGTTAAAATGTTCATGGTACAGTCCAGATATACAGATCACCATGCTCCAGGTAACAACGTCAAGATGGAAGTCTTGGCCTTGCCTTGTGTTCCAGCTGTCACAACACCGGAGTCATGTTGGTTTCATGTTTTTGAGTCTAATTTCTCGTTCTCGTTCAAACTGTCTGTAGTCAACTCTTTCTAGGAAAGCTTTCCTTTCAATGTACCTGAAAAATGTAAGGCAGTTCATTAAGAAGCATTAGAAGCAGCAATGAGAAATGGTAATTCCCTTACAGGGTACCTGTGACATTATGAGTTTAATATGGATAGTCTCAATACTACTTAGAGCCAAGCTACAGTAAGTATTATCAAGGCCTCTAAATGAGTTTCTCTGCACTCAGACTGCAGCACAACTCTCACTGCTAACTAATAGGATTGTAAATCAACGTAAAAACACAGAACCCAGCAAAGGAACAGAAAAGTTCAATATTTGTCTGTATGGGGCTGAATAACATAAAAATAGAGGAGACAGTGGTGGCTTTACCTCCTTTAAGTAGACGCAAGATATTATTGATGTTGTTACAACAACATCTTTCAAGTACATGAGATAGTCAAGACATTAAACGTGAATTTTTGAAACCAAAATAGGATTATATTTTGGATTAGTAATATAGAAAGAATTGTTGGTATTTATGTACCATCATTGGGACGTCGGACGGCAGGAGTGGAAATAGTAGCCAGGTACAGTAGACACCCCTGCTTCAATAGCACATAACTTGGGAATGGTGCAAAGGACCGACTGTGGACCAAGAGCAAACAAAAGCCAACATCCTCGGCTTTCCAGTAATGGTTTTCCTAATCTACAGGATGGACCTCAGTATGGGAGGGAAGCTTAGTATTTGGGGGCCCCTTACAGCTCTGGGATTTGGGGGCCCCTCACAGCTCTGGGACCCTATGTGGTTGCAGGAGCTGCTGTTCCCATATAGTTACGCCCCTGACACAACTGCCTCTTAGCTGTTCCTGCAGTTAGGCCTTAACTACCTAAAAACCGCTCAACTCCAATTGGCGTCAAGTCCTGGGGGCGTGTTTTGCAGGAGATCATGCGCGCATCTCCGCTTGAATGACGGAGTTTCACAATCGCTGCTAGGAGACGGTTAGACTGCGGTTTCGGCATCTATTTACAATGTACAGACATTCACAATTTTGGCCAGCGCTGCATCAACAAGCGTCAGTCCCACTACCAACACCAGAAGGAGAGCGGCTCACCGATTTAGGTGGACCACATATGACAATGGTCTAATGCGCTTGTGGGGTTTTCACAGGTTCCCCTCACCTATCGATCCACCTCCACTCTTGCTGTAGCCACCAGGGTCAAAATTAATGTTCCTTTAAGAATATCTCCCCAATGTATGCCTCAAATGAAAAGAACACCTCTCATCGTGCAACATTGCTAAAAACTTTAAAATATTTATTAAAAAATGCACTCACAGTATGGATGAGTATGACATCGCATAGAGTTTTTGTCCCGCTGGCTCTCCCCCACTCAGTCATCCGGGCTAACTGCACGGCTCCCCAGAATTCCCGCTGGGTATCCCCCGCTCTGCCCGTCCTCACTCCACCTGTTTGTGAAACGCTGTCAGCAGCTCCGCCCTGTCGATTTCGTCACGTCTCACATAACTCATCAGAGGCTCGGAGCTGCGGCGGCTAAGCATGATCTAAATCCTTCCTCTTACCATCCGATTGGTCAGGGCTGCCCCAGCACCCGCCGCTCTGTAAAAACGTTATTGTTCCTTGCGCTCCAGCGTGGTTACGAGAAAGCTTCCTGTGTTTGAAACCACGCTGCAAGCTTTTTAGGAAAAAAAAGTGCATCAAAATTGAAGTATTTAAAATTAAAAATAGAATGGAGCTAAAAAGGATTAAAAATAAATTAACCCCCTAACATGAACTAATGCTATACCAGCCCGGTGGACTTTAAAAGGGGGAATAATCTTTATTTGCTTTATAAAATCCACTGAAATTAAAATGTGGACAGTACAATACATCTGTTATGCAAGTAAAACAAGCAGTTTTCTACTTATATATGTTTATATATGCATTTGAGTGAACCCAATTTGCCTAATCTCCATGCTCCCCTCCAGTGACTGACTAAGCATTACCTTGTACTCATACTGTGCTGCGTGATCTGGTTCTTGTATTCCTGTATTGTCATATTGCCGTATGTCACCCCCAAATATTGTCTGTAACCTAAACTAATGTCCAGTGCTGCGTAATATGTTGGCGCTTTATAAATACAACAAATAAATAAATAAATGTATATTTTTCCTGGGATGGTATGGCTGACCCTGCAGCTTTTAAGGATGGTTACAAATTATATTTAAATCATTACATTTATCTAGAGGGGCAGTATAGATGTGTGGGTAAAAAGCTTACAGGGAACAGACATTTTCATGCCATCTGGCCTGCCTCAGCTGGTGGTCACTTTTCCATGGTTTGTGGGCAAGTAAGAGATGCACTGCAGGCCTTGGAGTGTTTGTGAGGGTTACATAAGAGGCTGTGGTGCCAGAGCAGTACCCCTCCTCCTTTAGACTAGGAGAAGCCAACAAGTAGCAGAGCTTGCTGAGTCAGGGCAGCTCAGGCACAGAGGAGAAGCTGTACTGAGTTGACTGAGGAAGTCACACCAGCTGCTTACACAGCACAATCCTTGCCAGCGGTAGACCAGACCATCTTTGTGCAGTCCATGCAAAGCACTAACACTGTTATTAGCATTATTTTCCTACTTGCTGTGTGTAATGAATGGACCATGCCATTTAGTGCTCTTTCAATCATATTTCAGTTACAATTTAAAGGACAATTTATAATACTGTATAATCATTGTTGCAATCTCAGGGAAAATTTGCTTTGTAAAAAGTGTGCCTTCATTCCCTAAAACCTTGCAGTTGTTCTAGGAAAGGGCTAGTCTCAGTTCGCATTGAGACGAATCATAAATGGGCAACAGGAGAGGACACTGCTGATTGTGTTTTATGTCTGGTTGGAGTCTGGAGCAGATGAGTTTCCACCACAGGCCTATGTGGGAAATGTCCAGAACTATCAAGCAGGTTGGGAGTTTGCGTTAATACCACCTGTATAGTCAGATGTGGCCCCATTATAAGGCGCTCCATCCCAGTTTAGGTAGCCAGATGTGCCCCTAGTACTAGCCTCCCTATAGGTAGCTATATGTCCCCCCAGTATTAGATCATCCCCCAGTACAGATAGCCATATGTGCTCTCAGTATTTGAATATTGTCCCCTCCCCCATTAGAGATAGCCAGATATGCCACCATGATAAGCCCTCCAGCATTATGCCCCCCCCAGTGTAGTCAAATAGCCATATGTGCCCCCTACTATAAGGCAGCCCCCCTATGGAGATCTGTAGATAAGTGCTACTGGGAAAATCATGTCTCATTTTCCTGGTTATAGTGCAATCATGCAGCAGGAGCCTCTATGCACAGCTCTGCAGTCAGCCCTGTTCTGCCGAATAGGCCGTGTCCCGGCTTGATGACATCATCAAGCCAGGACCTGGGCCGAATATACTGTGTCCTGGCTTGATGACATCTGGTCTATTCGGCAGCATGGGGCTGACGGCAGTGCTGTACACAGAGACTCCAGCTGCATGATTGTGTTGGAACCAGGAAAGTTTGCTCCACTCTGTTAATCCAGGCATTATTAGTTCGGATTCTTGCAATGATCGGATTCCTGCAATATAGAATCCCCTATTAGCTTTAGAGAAAAATGGTTTAGTCAGGAGACTGTATAAAGAGTTATCCTTTAAGAGACATTCTAGCAAAGAAACAGTTCTGAGTTTTAGTAGAATTTGTGGCTTGTGGGGAAGGCCACAGAGCAAGATTAAGATGCTCTATGTACAAACATCCAGGCTGGCCCAACATAAAACAAACTCGCCTGGTTCCAAAACACAAATTCTTGGAATCAGGGTACAAGGCACTGGAAGATCCTATTTTGGGTTGAAGTTCCGGGTGCATGCAGTTAGGCATATGCATGTCACAGCGTCACATACTCCTGTGTGGCCAATAGCCGGCTTGTGAGGTGAGGTGTAGTTGGCCCACACCCACTGGGCAATGTCAAAGAGTTAAACCTTGGGAGGCTGACAGCTCCAAGGGAACTCACTTCTACTTCCTTTACTGCATCTTTTTCCTACTTAGCTTCACTTTATTTACACTGTAGTTTCTCTCAATGTAACATGGTTCAGACTGTTCTTAAAATGAACCTGAGTTATTCACAAGGACTTGCTCAAAAGCAATGGAATGCCATACATGTAATACCTTGCTGAGGTAATGAAGAGTGCTGATGTATACCTGTATTTGCCAAATAAATTATTTAAAGCTTGAGTCCACTTTTTAGAGATACCTGCCAGGCTGTGGAGTGTCGAGCTGCTGAGTGCAGCCATTCGGGATGCTGGTGCCGAAAAAGGTGGAGACCCGTAGCAACCATAACTGCCGATTTAACAGGATTTGCTCCTTTGGCCACACTCCTGGCTCCGGCTTTGCAGTAGCACAGAGCAGCTCGTGCAAGGCTTTCTCCTCCATGTGTGAACAGCTTTGGGCTACTGATCAGGTGCAGATAGGACTTGCGCAGGCACTGTGCAGCCGCATTCATAACCAGAGGGGAGGGTGGCCCGTGAAGAATAATGCCTGGTACACACAATGCAATTTTCCATCACATTGATGGTCAAATCGATTATTTCTAACAGGTCTGATCTGATTTCTGATCATTTTTCAGATCGATTTTGTATAGAAGTGATCAGAAAATGAATCAGAAAAACAATTGCAAATCAGATCAGACCTGACAGAAATAATCGATTCGACCATCAATCTGACGTAAACTTGCATCATGTGTAATAGGCATAAAAGTGTAAAAATCTATTCTTTTTCACAAACAGACCATCAGGGGGCGCTGTATGGCTGATATTGTGATGAAACCCCTCCCACAAAGAAATTCTGTGTACGTACTCTTGGCAGTTTCCTGTCTGTGAACCCTGTTGCATTGTGGGAAATAGCTGTTTACAGCTGTTTCCAACTGCCAAAACAGCAAGCAGCAACTACATCACTTGCCAGCAGTAAAAATGTCACCATGTGATAAATGTCAGAATATAAATCAGGTATTTAAAATATTTTACAATGGGCAAACACTGACTAAATCATTTATACATAATTATTGTAAAAATAAAGCAATTTTTTCATTACATTATTTTCACTGGTGTTCCTCTTTAAGACTATCTTGACAAGCAGGGGTGGGATAAAGGAGGATATGAGAACCCTGGGGATCACCCAGATGCTTTCCACTACCCATCTAACATTTGTTTTCTTTTGCCTACAGGTTTGCTTTAAAACAATCAAATAAATGATTAGTTCAGAATAATCAAACCTTAAAGAGGAGCTGTTAGGTATAGGGTCTCAGAGAAAATAAACACATATATCAGTAGCTAAAGATTGGCTGTACTTACATTACATATGCATTTCACTGTCCACGTTTGGATTTCACAGAATTTGTATATAGTATATGCAGAGATAGATGCTCCTGACAGCTCATGGCAGGCTCCATGTTTGTGAAGCCAAATGTGTCGTCATGTCCTGCCTGCTTCTGATCACAGATAAGCTGGTTCTTGAACAACACGGTGTGCAGTGAATATTAATGAGCCATGTGGCTAGGAACAATAGCTGACTCCTGCAGTGAAACTCTGCCCCGAGATTTATCAGTGTTTCGGGATGGACTGATTAGAAGCTCCTGTACCGTCTCATTAGCAGCCGAGGGGAGGGCCCCAGAATGCTTTGCAGTTTAGCTGCGGCTTGCGTCTTTATGGGTCTATAACAGACTAAGATAAGCACACATCAAAGGTAACTGAAATGTTTATCTTCACTAATGGCTTTTGAGCTTCCTTCTAAACTGTTTAACACAGGAGAATAGAGGTTTAAATTAGCTTCTGCAGCCTGACAGTTACTCTTTAAACCTGTATCCGTTGCATTATGTGTAACCACAAACAAAGCAATTGTTTGTCATTTTTACAACAGCTTAGATTTTCTAAAGCAAAATCAATCAATTAGTAGTCATTCATCATCTATGAAGAAAAAATAAACAGGCTGCTAAATTGTTTTGATAATATTATTGAATGAATTGCTCTAACTGAACAACTGGGCAGTACAACATGTATGGTCAGGTCAAAGCAAATGTATTCCATGCAGTGCTATTGTGTCCTCCTAACTGAATTGCAGGTGCTCAGAATAGAAATAAATAGAGATGACTCCATACCCATAATAGATATAAATGGAGATAACAGCATGTCCAGAAAAGAAGAAACTGAGATGACAACATGCTCAGGAAACAGATAAACAGAGATAACTATCCTGAAAGCTGCTGTCAGATACATAAGGCAATGCAAATTGACTTTCACACTGAGATTACACCGTTTGCTAGCAATTTTCTATTATGAAACACATGCAGGACCCATTCTTCAGAGTGGGACTCTGGCATCCAGGCCCCGCCCCTCTATTCAGCAGCCTGTGCATCGATATGGAGAGACCAGAATATACTGGAGGCAGTTTTTATACTTTCACTAACAGGTAAACCAAATTATTATTTTTTTCCCCTTTAAATGCCTACTACTGCATCCGCCACCATGTTGCCAGGCGACACTTCAGGACCAATAGTATACAGACAATGCTAGCTTCCAGGCTCTTCTGTTGCTATGGAGGGTGGCAGAGGGAAGATGACCAGTGATCGATGAGTCGGAGTGATAAGGAGGAAGAACAATCGTTGATCAGCAATGAGCTGAGATGACTCACCAGGCTGGATTTCTCATCAATGCATCAGGGAGGGTTGGGGGAGGGGGGAATATAAATAAATATATTTAGAAGGGACCTTAGGTGAGAGGCATTTGGAGGGGGTCATGTTATTTTCCTGGCAGTCCTGTTCATCTTTCTGATCAGTAGCGTCTGAATCACTCACCTGAAACAAGCATGATGGTGGCCACTAATGATCCAATCTTAGTGGTCACCTTGAGGCTTATCTTGTCAGATTTGTGGGATAAACATCTGATCTGCATGCTTGTTTGGGGTCTATGTATATATTGGATAAAAGTATTAGAGGCAGAGGATCAGCAGGACAGCCAGGCAATGTGCATCATTTAAATTATCCAAAAAATGGATTGATTCCATCAATCTGAATGAATTGTACAACAGCTTTCCCTCTGTTAGTGGGCCCAAAACATCATTTTCAAGTGATATTATTATCAACTTGGATGATTGTCAGGAGAATTATATCAATAATACCCACCTTAAAGGATAACTGTAATGAGAGGAATACAGTATGTAGGCTGCCATATTTATTTTCTTTTAAACAATAACAGTTGCCTGGCAGCCCTGCTTATTTATCTGGTTGCAGAAGTGTTTGAATCACACCAAAAACAGGCATGCAGCTAATCTTGTCAGATCTGACAATAATGTCAGAAACATCTGATCTGCTGCATGCTTGTTCCGGGTCTATGGCTAAGCGTATCAGCAGGCTAGCCAGGCAACTGGTATTGCTTAAAAGGACATCAATATGGCGGCCTCCATATATCTTTACAGTTGTCCTCTAAAGGTGGACATACACTTATAGATTTGCAGCAGATTCGACCATCAGATAGATTTCTATTAGATGCCTGTCAAGTCGAATCTGACAGGAATCTATCTGATGTGTGCCACACACTAGGAACAGATTTCCAATAGATTTCAGGATGAAATCTATTGGAAATCGATCTAAATGCATTATTGGACCATTAGATACAATGCAACTCTATGAGCCATCGATCTGCAACCAGTAGCACATCTACCTAGATTTTCCATCCTGTCCTGATAGATCAAATTGATTGAAATCAGCTGCAAATCGATTGATCGATTTAATAGAATCAATTTCCGAACTATTGATCGATTATATTGAATTGATCAATCGATGGCTAAAATCGACCAGCGTATGGGCCCCTTAAGGCTCACTAGGGGGCTCAGTAGTTATATAATCGGGGGTGATATCCTTTTTTTGTATAGGCAGGAAAGGAAAGAAAAAACCTACAGAGATATTTTTATGGAATCCCTTGTATCTTGTGTCAATAAAGATTTTTGATATTTTTGTACTATAAAGACCTTGCACAAATATTTTGATAATCTTCCTTATGGTCCTTTCTACTTATATGAAGTTCACTAGGGGGCTCAGCAGAGCTGCATTCTTGATAGTAGTCTGTGCAGCTGAGGTGGCATAGCACAGTGTTTCACAGCCCTTAGTCATTTTATTGTCATGCACGCCTACATCTACAAATGAGCTTCAACTATTCACTCTGGTATGGGGTTGGAGTGTCAGAGAATGTTTTTCTTCTCTTTTAATTATCTAGAGCCTGGCTTTACGGTATAAGGGCCAAGAGTAAGAACACCACCACACAGCAGTCATTAACCTGTACCACATGAGATATAATTACCTCTACGTTTCTGTTACTGTTTCTGACCCTGTTTACCCATGAGAGGTGTTGCTATGGAAACATCACTTTAAGTATTTTTGGTAGGTAAACTACTTCTTAGGGGACATAGATGCCTTCTTTAGTCAATTCATTAAATGTCACATACTCCATTTTCTTCACTACAGCAAGATTTTTACCTCAAGCTGCTGTTAATATATCTCCCCCATATACCGTAATATAGTGCAGTCCTAATCTGCCTACCTAACAAGTGCCATTATGCCTACATTTTAAATTACTTCAAGAAGTAAACAATGCTTCCTGGATACAAAAATACAGCTTTATCACAGGCTGCAATTCATAAATGAATGTTGTAGAGGATCATAATAATGACAATCTGTAGTGAATGCTGCTCTAGTATTCTCTGCAGTGAAGGTGGATTATTAAGGGCTTATTTCCACAGCAGTTTCCAATTTGGCTGTGGGACCCGCACTGCTGCAAAGCCGCTGCCCGATTCTGCTTAGCTGTGTCATGCACGGCTATATTCGGGTGCACAATCCCACTGCAGACATTTCCACTAGACACGAATGCGTCCTGAATCTGCAGCGTTTCCATGCAGATGAGTCAAGTGGGGAAACGCTGCCTATTCCTAGAAGTGGCTTGCCATCCCAATCACACTGTGTTGCAATTCTGAACGGCATGCTGCAGTTTCCCGCAGCACGCACCCTGAATCCCTATCGCCATGCATGACATAGCTAAGTGATTCGGATGCGTACTCGCATCACTACAAATGCAGGCGTGTGTGTTCCAAGAAACATGCCTGGTAAGTGGCAACTGGTCCTTACCCGAATAGGCTAGAGCAGAGGTAGGGAACCTATGGCTCGGGGGCCAGATGTGGCTCTTTTGATGGGTACACCTAGCTCACAGACAAATCAGTAGGGGTTGATTTACTAAGCTACACTGCTCAAGCAGCGCAGCTTAGTGTGGCAGCGCAAGTAAAATGTTCAAAGTAGTGCACGCTACTGCTGTAGCATGCACTACTAACTTACTTAAACAGCTGCTCCAATTGTCCTACTCTGGACCGTCAGGTCCAGTGATTTTGTAATACGAGATTCCCGCACTTTGATTGGCCCAAAAGGCAGCCTGTCACTTGACAGGCAGCCAATTGGGCCAAAGTGCGAGGATCTCATCCTACAAAGTGAATCAACCCCCAAGTCAGCTAGCTAATTGTACAAGCTGTTAGTCGGTATTTCTCCTGCCTTGCTCTTGGGGAAATTGCTGATGTTGCTGAAACCCAAGAGAAGCTGAAGAGGTGTCTAACACTTCCACGGCCCAGTGGATCAACTGTATACGCATCACTATGGCAAAAGGGAAGCGAGTCTTACTGTCCCAGTTTGAAACATATTGTATGGCTCTCACAGAATTACATTTTTAAAATATGTGCCGTTTATGGCTCTCTCAGCCAAAAAGGTTCCTGACTCCTGGGCTAAAGAGTTTCACTGTGCAGCTCGCATGCAGAAAATAGGTGTAGATTCGGAAATAGTGGAAATGGACCTTAAAGAGACTCCGTAACAAAAATTGCATCCTGTTTTTTATCATCCTACAAGTTCCAAAAGCTATTCTAATGTGTTCTGGCTTACTGCAGCACTTTGTACTATCACAGTCTCTGTAATAAATCAACTTATCTCTCTCTTGTCAGACTTGTCAGCCTGTGTCTGGAAGGCTGCCAAGTTCTTCAGTGTTGTGGTTCTGTGATGCATCTCCCCCCTCCAGGCCCCTCTCTGCACACTGCCTGTGTATTATTTAGAGTAGGGCAGCTTCTCTCTTCTCTCTTATCTTTTACAAGCTGGATAAATCCTCCTCTGAGCTGGCTGGGCTTTCACATACTGAGGAATTACATACAGGCACAGCTGTCTGCACTCTGCAGGAAGAAACAGCCTGACACTTCAGTGGAAGATAGCTGCAGGGGGAAAGAAACACACAAATGATCTCTTGAGATTCAAAAGGAATGCTGTATACAGCCTGCTTGTGTATGGATGTATTTTTCTATGTGTGGACATACTGTACATCAACCTACTTCCTGTTTTGGTGGCCATTTTGTTTGTTTACAAACAAACTTTTTAAAACTGTTTTTAACCACTTTTAATGCGGCGAGGAGCGGCGAAATTGTGACAGAGGGTAATAGGAGATGTCCCCTAACGCACTGGTATGTTTACTTTTGTGCGATTTTAACAATACAGATTCTCTTTAAAGAGACTCTGAAGCGAGTCTAAATTCACCTTTTTAACATGCAGCCATGTTAAGAAATATAACCCCTGCTAAACCGCAGCTATCCCGCAGCAAAACGAGGGGTTTATACCCGCCAAATCCCCTCTCCTACCTCCGGGGAGCGCTTCCTGATGAAGCAGAGCTTATGGCTGTAGCTCTACCTCTCAGCGTGTCAATCACCACTGATCGCTGCCTCTCCCCGCCCCTCTCAATCTTCCTTCACAGAGAGGGGCGGGGGAGAGGCGGAAATCCACACAGCGATCGACATGCATGGAGGCAGAGCTGCAGCTGAAAGCTCTGCCTCCATGAGCAGCAAAATCCACGACCAAGAAAGTCATGGATTTTGCTGGGGGGGATTTGGGGGGTATAAACCCCTCCTTTTGCCGCAGGATAGCGGTGTTTTAGCAGGGGTTATAGTTCTTAACATGGCTGCATGTTAAAAAAGTGAATTAAGACTCGATTCAGAATCTCTAGAGACACTTAAGCCAGGAAAAAAAAATGAGTTTTACTCACCTGGGGCTTCTACCAGCCCCCTGCAGCAGTCCTGTGCCATCGCAGCCACTCACTAATCCTCTGGTCCCCCTCTGCCAGCTAGTTTCGTTTTTGCCGACAGGCCCGTCAGGACTGGCCATGCGTAGCTTTTTCCGCATTCCCTGTAATTAGCGCTATTGCGGGCCGCAACGTGTACATAAATACGCGTTGCCGCATTATGAACGCATAGATATGCGACAATGCATATTTTTGTACGCGTTGCGGCCCGCTAATTAGTCGCTAATTAGTCAGGAATGCGAAAAAAGCTACGCATGGCCAGTCCTGACGGGCCTGTCGGCTAAAACAAAACTAGCTGGCAGAGGGGGACCAGAGGATTAGTGAGTGGCTACGAGGGCACAGCACTGCTGCAGGGGGCTGGTAGAAGCCCCAGGTCAGTAAAACTCATTTTTTTTCTGACTTAAGGTTCACTTTAAGTGCTTACTATATTTGTAATCAGTATGCAGACATAGAAACCTCTTACTATTATGTTTAGCAATGAAATGACAAGAAATACATACCCATCTTTGCCTCTGTTGTGGATAGCCAGCTCTTCACCGATTCCTTCTTTCTCTTTGAAGGTTTCCCAGTCCAGCTTGGATTTCTCCAGTGTGCTCATCTTCTGTTTCTTACCTCCCAGCTTCCCCAGAATACTGCTCATACCACCGCCAGGCCTCTTCACACTGTAGCAGCACACAGAATACAGACAAGTAAGTGACAAGGTATACCAGGAACATCCTAAAATACTACATTCACAGAAAACGTACAATATGAAAATATGAAGCTCCTTTATGCATTACTATACTTGTCTATAACTTTCTTTCAGTGGCTCTTTCTCTTCCTAGGGCTCTTTTACACCATGTGCATGTTTTCAAATGCATGCATGATTTAAAAAAAAATAAAAATCACTGCTAAGGGCTCTTTCACATCAGAGCTTGCGTTGGAGAACGCTCAAAGCATACGTTTTGTTGTATGCCTTTTACTGCGTTTTGATATGCGTTGCACTGCAGTGAGTGTGCGTTTTTAATCCATTTTCAATGCGTTACTGCACATAGAAAAACGCAGGTAATTTTTTTTTCTTTTAGTTGTCAACTTTCTACATTGTTCCTCTGTTGCATTCTGGGACTGATTGCCTGCGTTAACGGATTAAAAACGCGCATAGTGTGCGTTTTACATTGACTAACATTGTAACGCATAAAGCTAGCGTTGGCCAAAAAACTGCTCCTGGGTGCAGTGTAACGCAACGCACAAAAAGGCTGCGTTATATGTGAAAGCTAAAATGAAAGTCTATGGACTTTCATTTCACCTTGGGTAACGCAAACTTTACCCTTTGCGTTGAAACGCAGAAAATCTGCCCTAATGTGAAAGAGCCCTAATGGTTTGCTGTAAGAAGACGTTATTAGCTTTTTCACCGTGTTTGCTGCTTTCTTCCTCCCAGCGCTGTGTATTTAAAAGTGCAGCAAGTTTTCCTGGATGAATTTCAAAGTTACTGATAATGGAGAAAACCACAAACAAACTCATGTTGTACTGTGACAGGGCCTTTAGGCTCTATGTACATTGTTATGTTTGTGGTAGCTTTTCTATGATGGTTTCTAATCTTTTTTTTTTTTTTTTCAAATGAAAAAGTGCTAACGCGTTTCATTAGCACAGATTCTACTACGTTATTTAAAGAGACTGTAAAGACTAAAATGCACTTGGCGTGCATGGCGTTCATGTAAAAAGTTATAACGACTTCAGCGTTCATCCTTGCAGACCGTCCATGCAACGACTTCTGGTGGTTAGCCCCGCCCCCTTCCAGCCAAGTACCGTGGCTCTTTTGTGGTACTCTGTATGTCCCCCCGTAGGCCTGCATTTCAGACAGTTCCATGGAGGGGATAAGAGAGGCCTGAGAGTGGTGGGACTCAACAGGATTCACGGCTCCATCAGGGAAGGTAATCCTGATCGACTCCTACAACAAAAAGAATGTAGATGGATTTTCAATTTACAAGCCACGATTCCACCGGGGCTCAATGAAATGGAGGGTTTTGCCTCTTTAGAGGGGTCTGTCTTCCCCCCCTTCTTTTCCTGGTATTCTGGGTGATGCTGTGGGTGTCCTTTTTTCTTTTGGTTGGGTTGGGTTGCCTTCTGTGACATGGCCAGTTCCGCATTATGGGCAGTAATTAACTATTTTACCAGTATTGGTTTGCCAACATTTATATTTGGCTGGACAGCACTGTGGCTGGGGCCGTTATTTGCTTGATTTGCAGTGGATGTGCCCTTTGCATCTATTTCTGTGTTTATTTAAGGATTACATTAGATTAATTTTATTTAGTTTGGATTAATAGGTTTATGTGGGCACGTGTGGGCGGCCTGCGCGCGTCTCTGTACCCCCCGCCGCTGTGCTCGCCCCCCTCCTAGCTGTAGGTGCCCCTCTTCCGCCCCGAATCCATGGCTGTCGGTTACCGTGGTGACCGGAGGTGGTGAATGGGTGGCCTATTGTCCGCGCTTCGTTCTGCCTTGCCTCCGCCTCCCCGCCCGCGATTGGCTGGTGGGTGGATGGGGGCTTGGTGGCCCTATGACGAGGTAGCTGGGGGCGGGGACTGGCACGCTCCATCCGCATGCGCGGTGTGTATAAGAGATGCCTTTTGGGGGATGAATGTGAAGCCACGCCTTCCGAGAAAGATAGCAGACGCTATCGAAACATGTCAGGGCGACACGTGGCCATACGCTCCCGACATATCGGGGCCGCCTCCCTGCCTGGTCTCCGTAACAGCAGCCTCGCATAACCTCAGCAAGCAGCAGGACTAAGGATTGGACACCAGTACCCTGCAGACGCTGGTCTGTATGATGTGGTTCCGCTGGCTGGACTGTGACATATCACCACATTGGTGAGCAGTTTTCTACAGCTATTTACATTTCTCCCTACATATGGTTCTTACCCTTGGCGTGGGAAGTTACCTGAAGAGACTTGAATTGTACTGCTGCTTTTGCACATCATGGAACTTATGCGGACTTCAATGTTGATACTATCTTGCTGCTACATCTATACCTGCCACACCATGTTGCATGGATTCAAGCCAATAATCTCTGCTGCTTTGGCTGCTTATGCTGTTTAACTCTTCCTGATTAATCCACTGCACTGCTGGAACTGCTTAACCCTTTCTGCAAAACCTACTGTACTGTTTGAACTGATATATGCGAGTGCATTAAGAGCTCTATCTATTCATTCATTGCTATACTGTTCCTGTGGAGGGAGGACTGCTGTTCAAATGGACTTGTTGAGATTCAACATATATGCAGCACATGGTTTTTGCTAATACGGCCTTACATATATAATTGCTGTTACATAAAGTGGCGGTGCATGGTGATTCTATATTTTGAGATCCTACCTATACTGTATGCATGCATGTATGTATGTATGTATGTATGTATGCAGTTGTTGTGGGTGAGTTGTGGGCGATGGGGGATAGGGCTCTAGGATGTATGGAGTTTTTTAATATTTGGAACTATTTGATATAATAAAGTTTACACATTTTTGATAAAATTATTTGTACTTTAAATTTATGGTATGTACCCTCCTACATTGTTATATATCTCTGTATGTCGATACAGAGAGTGCCATGGCACTCAGATGCAAGGGGGTGGGCCTAACAGCCGGAAGTCCCTGCATAGAGGGTTTCGGAGGAGGAGTCATACTGAAAGGACCACCAAAGTTAGGATAACTTTTTACAACAGTTACATCAAGTGCATTTTAGACTTTATAGTTCAAGTACTCTCAAAACACACCTGCTGGCATTGCTGGTTCACAGCCTCATCCACTAACCCGTGTCTCCTTCCCTAATGTATCCAACGCACTATCCTCTAGATAGTAAGCTCACAAGGGCAGGGACCTCCTCCTAGTATTTCTTATTCTGATATAATTTATCATATGAACATGCACCTGTATAGGTGATTTCTCAAACCACATCACCTACGTATGCATTTGTATTGCTGGATGTCCTGATTGTACAGTTTTGAACTTCTCATGTATCTATGCTCCCCACTATCTGTTTTGTACTATGTACAGAGCTGTGGAAGATGTTGGCGCTATATAAATAAAAGAATAATCATTTCTGAGATGCAGGTGTGTTTTCTGCACAGATCCATTGAATAGGCTGAAAAATGGCACCGCTGAGCAATTTGTCAGTTTTTGATGTGTCTGGTGTGCATTGTGTCTGAAAATGATCGCCGAACATTTTAGATATGATATATTTGCTCATTAGGTCATAATTCAGCACTCAGAAATTAGGCGGCTAACAAGTAAGAGACCCTTCTTTACACAGCAGAGAGTCTCTGGTGCGGCTGATCTGATTTCACCTCCGCTCATGTGTTATTTCCGGCGAGCTTAGTAAAATGCAATGAATGATAATGAGCCTGCAATGCTACACTGCACTGCCCTCTGTAATACTCCGGAATTGTATTTGCCCTTGATCCACGCTTGGAAAAAAACATTTTTACTGCTTGGGTTGAATGCCAGTGGTGCATATTTTATCCCATTTTAGATTAGGAAAAGCAACTCAAGCAAAACATATAAATAATATTTCAAGGCTGAAGTCTCAGTAAAATATAACCACAGTAAACAGAAGTCTGTGTCACCATACAAGCGTGAAACAGCTTGAGACCAGCTATGCAGTCTGCTCTTATAAATGCAGACAGGCTACTTTATCAACTGGGGTGCAAAGATGGGGAAAAAAAAGCGTTCAGGTTTTAGCTGCTGAATGAATCAAGGATTCTGGCTGGTTACTCTGGACAGCTATCTTGATCAACCACTTCTGCTCATTCACGTATCCCCATATAATATAAACCACAAACCTGGCTGATTTGAAGGATAACAGCTAGATACATTAAAGTGAATCTGACGCGACATGGGGCCGATTTACAAAGCTTTCCTGTTGAATTATCTCACCTTACTTATTAACTCACAATGTATCTCTCCTTGAGGGCCCGTTTCCACTATCGCGAATCTGCATGCGTTTCCTGCATGCAGATTCGCATAGCCAATACAAGTGAATGGGCCTGTTTCCACTTGTCAGTTTTCCTGAGCGTTTTTCTGTGCAGGATTTTTCTGCACGGCAGAGCCCTCAGAATTCGCCTGCGTGTGGAATGTATGCGAATCGCCGCTAATGTATTTAATAGGGAAATCGCCTGCGGCTTTGGTATGCAAATTTTCATGCAAAGTCGCATGGAAATCAATGGAAAAGCACACGGGCACTGCCAGGGTTAAATTCGCATAAAGCTTCGTCCATAATGAAAATTCGCATACACTCGCATGCGAAATTCGCATCCGCATGCGAATTTTTACCGCGGCAATTCGCACCGAACAAGTGGAAACGGGCCCTAACTCTCATGAATGATTTCTCATTTGTATACCTCATGCATTAGCTTTCCTTACAGTTAAAGTGACACTTAAGCCTGAAATAAAAAAAAATCAGTTTTACTCACCTGGAGCTTCTACCAGCCCACTGCAGCCGTCCCGTGCCCTCGCAGTCACTCATGGAGCATACGTATAAAATTGCTGTTGGGAGATTTGGGTGCAGGATACTGCTGGTATATGGCTTATCCTGCTGCTGCACAAGTCCTGGCGGCGTTAAATACTATACCCCCTCCAGGTCCAAGTGGATAGTGAGAATGATGTAATTTGGCTTTCAGCTATTGCTGGAGGCCGCATAACAGTGTTTTAAAAGTAATTTCAGCCCAGTCTTCTGACGGCGCTGAAGTTACTCATCACTGTGCGCCGCTATAGCCGTAATTCCTATTAAAGTCTATGGTGGTGCTGGCTGCGCCCAAATCTCCTGCACTGTTATTACAGCGCTCGCCCACGAATCCTCCGGTCCCCCGCCACCAACTAGTTTCCTTTTTAGGCGACAGGCCTGGCCACGCGTCTACTTCTTTGTGTTCCAGTCCACAAGCACAGGACGCTATTGCAGACGGTGCCCTGGTCGTCTGAAAACGAATCTAGCTGGTGGCGGGGGACAGGAGGATCCGCGAGTGACTGCGAGGGCACAGGACGGCTGCAGGGGGCTAGTAGAAACCCCAGGTGAGTATAATTGATTTTTTTAGTTTCAGGCTTAAGCATCCCATTAACAACTTCACCCCAAGGCAGTTTTTACCCTAACGAACAAGAGCGATTTTCACCTTTCCGTGCTCATTTGCCAATAGCTTAATCACTACTAATCACAATGAAATGATCTATATCTTGTTTTTTTTCACCACCAATCGGGCTTTTTGGGGTTGATCTTTGTTTTCAGTAATTACTTTATTTTCTATTAATTTTAAAGGGAAATACAAGGAAAAAATGAAAAAATACACCATTTCTCCAATTTCATCCCCTATGGTTTTAATATAAACACTGCTACTGTACATAAAACCCACACATTTTATCTGCCTATTTGTCCTGGTTATCACCACATTTTAATTATGTCCCTAGTACAAAATATGGTGACAATCTATTATTTGGAAATAAAGGTGTATTTTTTCTTTAGTGTTTTTTCTCCAGTATTTTCACGTGCATGGGAATGCACGTGCGGGAGCGCACATGTGCACCCGCGGGAGCGCGCACAGTGGCGGCAGCACTGTCTGACTTATAAAAACGTCCTGGAGCCATTAAGAGGCTCTAGCAGGACGTTTTTATAAGTCAGCATGTCATTAAAAATAAGTAAGCTTTGTGAATCAACCCCATGATGAGATAAACATATTCATATATGATACTAGCCCTACTAAGAAATTATGTGAAGTCCCTTTCTGTTTTTCAGTATAGGATAGTTAAAAAACTTGAGTTGTTATCTAAGAAAAAGAGCTTCTCTGAGCTAGTCCTGTTTTCTGCAGAGCTTTAAGAGAACCCGAGCCGGTCTCAAAAGTAACAAAAAAAGAGTACTACCTAATCTGGGGGGAGGTCAGTGGCGGACTGGCCCGGGGGGACAGGGGGCGATTTCCCCCCGGGCCGCCTCCTGAACCTTGTGTCAGGGCCGCCCAGGGCCGATACTTATGTTATAGATAAGCTGCTGGCTTCCTCCCCCGAACACAGTGTTGGCCTCTAGTGATTTGGTCCCGCAGCGGCTCTTTAAGCTGCGGGACCTCCTCCTGCTACAGCTGCTGCTAGGCAACAGAGGTCCTGCCCCCTGTCAGCAGAAACAGTCAGCCAGTGAAGAGAGAGGGCTCTAGCGCGTCATTTGAAGTGGCCAGGCTGCCGGAGGATTCTTGTCTTGCCTGGTTAAAGGAACGTTGCAGTTTCTCCCTCAATTCCAGCCTCCAGCTGAAAGGGACACTGATGACAGCAGACACCAGGTACAGACCAGACACTGCCCTTTGTAAGCCGATACCTCATCTTCATTTGTTTGTTTTCCTTTGCACAGGCCAGCTCTGATGACACTAGCCCTGCATCTCCGTCTCCTGTACATACCTGTAACCCTTTCACTGCTGCCTTCTGGTGTTAACTTTTTGCAGCACTGGCACTTTGTATTTAAGTCATGCATATTTAAGTATTCTTCTGCTTTGGCTGCACACTGATACATTGTACGACATTAACAGCACTAAGCACTTAGGGACTTCTGAGGTAAAATATATAATCTATTTTTTACTCACCTGGGGCTTCTTCCAGCCCCAAGCAGCCATCTCAGTTCCTCGCAGCAGCTCCAGCCCTTCTTGGTGTCCCCGCTAGCCACCTGCAATAATGGCGACTTGCTGGTAGGGTCAGTTCTCATTACGTCAATACGCAACACCGGCATTAGGAGGAAGCAGGGGGAGAGAGAGAACGCTTATCATGGAGCCAAAGGAGCCACAGTGGGGGAACACAGGAGCCATGGGGGTGGGGCACAGGGGGGAACACAAGTGACAAAAGAGATACAGGTGACACAGCTGGACAAGAGGCAGAGGGGAGAACAGGTGACACAGGGACATGAGGTGACACAGAGGGGGACAAAAGAGGTAAAGGGGGAACAGATGTAACACAAGGGGACGAAATATATTGGGGGGCAAAAAAAAGACACAGGGGACATGAGGTAACAGAGGTGACACGGGAAACAGATGTAACCCGGGGGGTCAAAAGAGGGGAACAGGTGACACGGAGCCAAAAAAGGCACAGGAGAAACAAAAGTGACACAGGGAAAAAGAGGAACAGGGGACATGAGGTAACACCGAGACAGACAAAAGAGACACAGAGGTAACACAGAAAGGGGCAAAAAAAGGCACAGGGGGAACAGGTGTCATAGAGGAGGACAGAAGAGGCACAGAAATGACTGTTCTGATTTAGGAATGGATTCAGATCTTTTTTGCCATCAGAACTGCCTTAATTCTTTGTGGCATTATTCAGGGATTTTTGGTCCATACTGACATAATAGTGTCATGCAGTTGGCCCCACCCACATCATGCCATGGTCACGCCAATTTTTGTCATTTACCTCACTGTCGTAATACCCCCCAGACATTCCCCCCCTCACAACCCCCCCCCAGGGCCTCTGGGTTGTGTTTTCCCCCCAGGCCAAAAGGTCCCAGTCCTCCCCTGGGGGAGGTGGCCAGATAAGGTAGTGTTCATTACCGCCAAGGTAGAGAAGAGCCAATGAGTAGGATTTTAGAGGCGGGGAAGGGAAGTTATGAAAGAGTTCCTCTCCTGCAAGGGACACCCCTTCCCCATTAGTGTGCCGACAAGCTGACTTGTCAGACTCGGGAAGGTGGGAGGGGGTTCACAGCGCGGCACAGAAGAGCTGATAGCAGCACGAAGGACACACAGACGCATGTCCTTCATATGGGGACATGCTTCTGTGTCCATTTATACATTAAGAACCGCCTCAGGTACACTTTGAACAGCCAAGAAACAGTGATAGACAGCTTGAGAAAAAGCTTTACTGCAGGAAAGATCAAAGGGTCATTACGTCTGCTTTCTGGCACAGTGTGGATTCTAAACTGCAACACAGACAGTCTGATGCAATGTTATAAATAAAGCAATATAACTAAAAGCAGAGCTCCCAACTGTCCCTTTTTTGGAGGGACAGTCCCTCTTTGAGAACCAAATCCCTCTTTCTCCCTCATTTGTCCCTCTTTCAGAAGTGAGGTACCGATCTATGTAAATATATTTTTCTACTGAAATGTGTTTAATAGGCTCCAAACTTTAATAACATCCTTTAAATTAATATATTTCTTAATTTCAAATTCTAATATGAAGAAAAACTAATGATGATAGAAAGGATCAGTATGGCTGTATTCTAAAATTAAATTATAATTTTATATTTATATAGCGCCATCTTTTGCTTATGAATTTTTAGAGGTATGCGTGGCTATGCGACATAAATAATAACATTTTTTAGTCCCGAATGTCTGTAGGTGTAATTTAACTATTTGGCCACAAGATGTCCTCGCCCATTATTTTCTAACGTGTACAATAAGTACACTAAATAGGAAGTAATGCGCGGCTGCGGTTTACGTCGGAAGTGGCGTAGGCATCTCATTGATCTAGAGGGGAAAATCCACAGTGTGCGGCAAGCACCAATGGGGGAATAAAGTGCAGACGTGCTGTAGACTCCTATGGTCTGTGCACATCAGACCATCCATATAGTAAAATCCAAAAACGAGTCAGCACCGTCTTGAGTAGAAAAAGATTTAGCTCTTTTATTGATTAGATAGCATGATGTCAAGCAGCAGCGACAGCTCCGCTGTTTCGGGCGTGCAGCCTTTTCTCAAGCTAGAAAGCAAAGATCATCACCGGTGATGATCTTTGCTTTCTAGCTTGAGAAAGGGCTGCACGCCCGAAACAGCGGAGCTGTCGCTGCTGCTTGACATCATGCTATCTAATCAATAAAAGAGCTAAATCTTTTTCTACTCAAGACGGTGCTGACTCGTTTTTGGATTGATCTAGAGGGGGACTTAGAGGGGAGATAAATGAATCGGAACAAAGTTCTCATTCATTGAGCTAACATTCAATGGTCGGAACGAGCGAGCGGGAGGGAGCCTGGTGGCACCATTTGAGAATGATCACTGTTTTAAACAAAAACAAGCACGGATTGGCTAAGTGGACTCCTGTCCCCTGCGCCAATCCCCGTTGCCGGGACCATCGGCTTCCGTCCGCACCCCTGCAAACTGTGAGTGCAGCTGCACCAGCCACGGACGAGAGACTCCTGTTCGTGCGGCTGAAAGTTAACTGAACTGCCCTTAGTGAATAAAGGTCATTGTGTCAATGCTGTGATGCGCATGCCATGCGTCGAGAAGTTGTCACAAATTATTCTTTCAAGTGACAATTCTCTAAAGTGTGTATAATGCCTAAATAAGACTACTTCAATCTCAGTCAAGTCACGAAGTCACAAACACATATTACAGTGAAAATGCATGCCCAATTCTTGCAGACAATACACCTAGTCAACCAGGTAATATAGGCCTCGTTAAGGGGCCATCAATAAGCTTTTCACCTTTTCACCTAAACCATCTCTAGCCAATGTGTAGGGAAATTTTAGTGTAGGCAAGCGTCAATCATTGTCTTTTCTATGGAGAGAAAAACATTTATTTTGCCATGTGTACTGCTAACTGCTGTCAGACAAGATGCTGTGAAGGCTTTGGAAATTATAGTGGCTCAGAGATGTGTCTGTTGATGTGCAGACGTCTCCTGCTGTGTTAGGCGAGACATTTGCTCACCTAGGGCTATACTGTACTTGCCGAATAGTAGGAAACCGTGTTCTAGTGCAAGCAATGCATCCCCTGGACAAATGAATAACTAAGTACTACCTGCAGTTTTAGAATAGCGGCTGTGCCTGGATCCAGAGGCAAGTACAAAGAAGGAGAAAGACACGAGTGATCAGAGATTCTCTGCACTGTAACTAATGATTTGGGGGGGCACGGGCTATACATTTGATGGCAGTTAGAAATCTGTAGATGTAGCAACAAACCCTGTAAGGCTTGGTTCAAACTGCATTGCAAAGCGGACATTTTTTTGTGTGTTTTGCCGGAACACAATTGACTGTACAAACTGACAGATGAACAAATCTCCTGTTTATTAATAAGGTTGGTTCACACTTATAAGTCTGGCAAGCAAAAATCCAACCTGCATAACTGTGGACAGCACATGCCTTTTCCACAGAAGCCTCTGGTGGAAAAGCATCTGATCCAGGCTCCAACTGGACCACAACACACCATGCACTGCGCACTCCGATTGGCCATTTGTGATCCTGCTTAATGTGAACAGAACCTAATGTCGCTGGGTGAACATTCCACAGTGATTCTACTTGCCAGCAGTAAAGATGCCCGCATCTCTGACCATTTTATCAGCATGTAATGGGATTTTACATTACTTAATATTTTATACATGGATACTGTAAATATAAGCACACTTACTTATTAAGTTATATTAAGTTGCTCTTTATACGGCTTCTGTGCCAATGAAGCCTTCCAGCTCTTAACCATAACACACATACATGACTTAAGGCCCATACTCACGGAGAAACGGCCGTCGCCGCAACCGCGTGGCACGCGCGTGTTGCGGCGACAGTTCCCCCGTGTGTATGATGCGCGCGCCCCGAACCGTCGCCCGTCGGAGCTGTCGCCAGGCGATTGACATGTTCAATCGCCGGCTACAGTCGTCGCCGCAACCTCGCCGGAACTGTCGCTAGCCCCGCATGTGTATGCGGGCTAGCGACAGCTACCCACACACACACCACACGGAGCTTCCGGCGGGGGGGAGGAAACTCGGCGACAGCTTCCGCCGCATCGCTAATCCCTCTGCTGCCGTGTGGATGCAGAGGGATTTGGCGACGAGCTGTCGCCGAACTGCCGCCGAACTGTCGCGCACACGCTCCCGTGTGCGGCGACAGCTACAATTGTACCCCCGTGGGTACTTAGCTTAACTGGGCATTCCGTATCTAGCAGTACTATAGCAGGATCCGGGAAACAAGAACACAAACACACAAGAAAGTACAAGTCGAAAAAGTGGTCAATTGCATCGCAGAATAATTCTGCATAACAACTTACTGTCTATACAATTATATGTCCCTGTTCACAGTACTGCATTGTAACTGATCGCGTTATTCTAACTCGCTGCATGCAGGCTTTGTATTCAAATCTATGTCCAGTCTCCATTGCTGTTCACAGTCTGTCCAGTCTCCATTGCTGTTCACAGTCACTATAAAACATTATAATGCATGCGTTATGCAACTGACCACTGCAAACCTACCCTCACTTCAAAAGAATTTACTGCGACAGCTGCAAATGTAAAGCAGATATTCTTCCCTTTCTTCAAACCAATCTGCTGCGAAACAAGGTGTATGTGTGAGAAAGCAATTCCCAAACTCACATGCTGAATTTAGAGTCACTGAGTTATGCTAACGCTTTGCTTGCTCTGAATTAGCACAAGGCAGATGATTTAGGAAACGGACACTTGTATTTCAGTCTCCCAGCACTGCTTTAGCTTTTCAAGCATCCAAACCTCAAAGATATAGAACTAAAGGCTTAACAGTGCCATCTATAGGCAAATTAATGCATGTAGTGAAATTCCACTCTTACTAAATATGTGCTAAATATTTACTTAACATGTAAATGTAAAAAAAAATTATGCTTACACACTCAGACAAGTAGATGTTTACACATCTGCTAGCTTGTCTGAGTGTGTAGCTTTTTTCCCATGGAAGGTAAGAGGAGCGCAGCAGGGGACCTCCTCCTGCAGGGGTTTGTAACAGCAATTTGCCCAAAATATCAATTAAGGCCAATCAATATTACCCTGGGCAAGGTTTCTAAAATGTATGCACACTTCAGGTGTGCTTTAAAAGCAGCAGGCAGAGCCATACTATCCCAGGAAAAAAAACACATTTATAAGTATATAACTAGTTGTTCTACTTACATAAAAGATGTATTGTAAATAAAGAGACATTTCCATCTTGCTCCCCTTTGAAGCCAATCCGGATGTCATTTTCACTCTCCCTTACTTATAGCTAGCTTGCTTTGTAAACATGTGAGCACAGCATAGATCAGATTTCAGCAGCTCACTGAACTGCCCTCAGCCAATCAGTGAGGGACAGGAATGTGGGAGGGATGATGACAACATCCTTCTAGTTGGCAATAACAAAAATAGAGCCAGGCTGACTGAGATAAGATTTATTACAGCAGAAACATTTCTAAATAGATTGGAGTGGTTTTGCAATGCAGGGTAAGGTTGCAGGCTACATATTAAACACGGAGCAGTAGGTAAATGGAATTTGATTTTGTGGCTGACAAATCCCTCTTTAATATCATGTCATATAGCATGGTTTTGTGTCATCAATGCAGAGTAGGGACACCATGAGCCAAATATAGTGTAGTATGTACTGGTAGTTGAAATGAAGTATGATAGAGTAGTACTGAGCAAGTATGACCACACCTGTGGACCAGTACAGAGCTGTTTGTGTCTGAGCAGGTCTGGCATGCAGCTGTTCTCACGAAGGTGTAGTAAGTTAGCACTTGTGCATGAAGAGGAGGGTGGTCACAATCATATTACGGACAAACTCGTCAGAAATCTTCTGGGGTCCACTCGCGGCAAGCAGGACGTGGGGCGCCTATGCAGGATCTACCTTATGTATCATTTTTGGGGGGGGCCTCGGGTACACTGATTGAGTTGAGAATTCGACTTGACAATTAAGCCGCACAAGAATGATGTAGTCTTCAGATGGGTAATGCACTGGGAGCAGCTCCAGGTGCTGGGTGGCACCAGTGAACCTATGCAAAAACTAAAAGGAAAGGAGCGCTCCACTTGGTGCATTAACTTTTTTATTTTATTCAATCACGCTTAAAATGACACACAGTGTTGTAGTAAAATGTGGGCGCATCAGGGCCTGCCAACGAATTCTAGGCTTGGAGAGCATTCCTGCTTCCTTGCCTGCTGCTCCCCCACTTCACACACAGGCTCATCTGCTGCTCTCTGCAACCACCACGTGACTGTCCCTCACTTCTCACATCACTGTCAGTGACTGATGCGCCCAGATTTTACTACAACACTGTAAGTGTAATTTTAAGCATGATTGAAGAAAATAAAAAAGTTAATTCACCAAGAGGAACGCTCCTTCCCTTTTCGTGAGTTGAGAATTCACCTTAATAATCTTAAAACGGAATTCAACCGGATAACCATTCAGAAATAATGAAATTGTGACTAGCAATAGAAAGGCAAAGGGCTCTATTCACCAGGGCTGTGGAGTCGGTCCAAAAATCCACCGACTCCGACTCCTCAGTTTAGGATTCCACCGACTCCGACTCCGACTTCACGACTCCGACTCCTCTAATTTGCATATTACAATTTTGTTGATTAAAAGTATGTAACATGAAATTCGTCTCTTAACTGCCAATGCTTAGGAATTTTACAAGACAACTGAAGTGAGAAGGATATGTAGACTACTATATTTATTCCCTTTAGACTAAAACTAGTCCTTGGTAAGAGTACTTGTAAAAGGTACAAACCGGAACAAAGAACATCTATCAGGCCCTAGGCAATGTAAGTGTGGGTACATGTAAGAATGATGTGCAGGTATTCTGCAGGGGAATGAGGAGATTGTAAACAGACAACACCTCTGTGTTCAATGTGCACAGCATTCTCAGTGGATTCCCTGCAGCTCTGTGGGGAGTGCATATGTAGAGTATAGTACTACTGTGTAACAAAGTAAACCTGAGACAGATGAAATTAAAGTTTTATACATAACTGGGGCTTCCTCCAGCCGCCTTCAGGATA
>NC_090656.1:165354842-165374842 GCF_040937935.1 Hyperolius riggenbachi | reverse complement strand
GGTTTGAGTGGTAAAACACTCTTATATGCTTTTAATGATACCTACACTAGACCACAGTGCTCCAAAGTGAATAAAAATAAAATGTTTTACATATTGTTAAGCTAGCACTTTGCTAGCTAACTATGGTGCCCAAGTCCCTCCGGTCCCCTCCGATTGCCCCCCAACACCTCCGGTATACATAACCCCCAGGGATCCCGCGATGGTGCAGCCTTCCAATCAGCACCCAGCTTCGCTATGGGGAGGATCTGAACTGCGCATGACGTCATGTCCGATCGTCGCCACAGCGACGAGTGATGCTAATTGGGAAGCTGCGGCTCTCGCGGGATCGCGGACTGGTGACTGTTGCTGGCGGCGATCGGGGGGGGGGGGAGGGTATTCTGAGAGGTGCCAGGGGACTTGGGCAACATAGTTAGCTAGCCTAGTGCTAGCTAACATAAAAAAAACACATTTAATTTAAAAAAAATCCCTTGCACGGACGCAGCCACTTAAACTGCGTACCGCTAGGGAGGTTAAAAGAGATATTTCATTTACATGTTGTACTGTCATTACAACACAATAAAAAGGATAACGCGAACGATACAAGAAGTATGATTCAGGCATTAGTTTACCTGCATTCCATCCAACATTGCACAGTGGCCTTACCCAAAGGTGGTAATTTTAGATATTAATTGTATTTATAAAGCTCCAACATATTACGCATTGCTGGACATTAGTTAAGGTTACAGACAATATTAACCACTTGAGGACCACAGTCTTTCTACCCCTTAAGGACCGGCCACTTTTTTTCCATTCAGACCACTGCAGCTTTCACGGTTTATTGCTCGCTCATACAACCTACCACCTAAATGAATTTTGGCTCCTTTTCTTGTCACTAATAAAGCTTTCTTTTGGTGCTATTTGATTGCTCCTGCGATTTTTACTTTTTATTATATTCATCAAAAAAGACATGAATTTTGGCAAAAAAATGATTTTTTTAACTTTCTGTGCTGACAATTTTCAAATAAAGTAAAATTTCTGTATACATGCAGCGCGAAAAATGTGGACAAACATGTTTTTGATAAAAAAAAAAAACATTCAGTGTATATTTATTGGTTTGGGTAAAAGTTATAGCGTTTACAAACTATGGTGCAAAAAGTGAATTTTGCCATTTTCAAGCATCTATGACTTTTCTGACCCCCTGTCATGTTTCATGAGGGGCTAGAATTCCAGGATAGTATAAATACCCCCCAAATGACCCCATTTTGGAAAGAAGACATCCCAAAGTATTCACTGAGAGGCATAGTGAGTTCATAGAAGATATTATTTTTTGTCACAAGTAAGCGGAAAATGACACTTTGTGACAAAAAAAAAGAAAAAAAAAAAGAAAAAAAAAAAAGAATCCATTTCTTCTAACTTGCGACAAAAAAAAATGAAATCTGCCACGGACTCACCATGCCCCTCTCTGAATACCTTGAAGTGTCTACTTTCCAAAATGGGGTCATTTGTGGGGTGTGTTTACTGTCCTCGCATTTTGGGGGGTGCTAATTTGTAAGCACCCCTGTAAAGCCTAAAGGTGCTCATTGGACTTTGGGCCCCTTAGCGCAGTTAGGCTGCAAAAAAGTGCCACACATGTGGTATTGCCGTACTCAAGAGAAGTAGTAGAATGTGTTTTGGGGTGTATTTTTACACATACCCATGCTGGGTGGGAGAAATATCTCTGTAAATGACAATTTTTTCATTTTTTTTACACACAATTGTCCATTTACAGAGTTATTTCTCCCACCCAGCATGGGTATGTGTAACAATACACCCCAAAACACATTGTACTACTTCTCCCGAGTACGGCGATACCACATGTGTGGCACTTTTTTGCACCCTAACTGCGCTAAAGGGCCCAAAGTCCAATGAGTACCTTTAGGATTTCACAAGTCATTTTGCGGAATTTGATTTCCAGACTACTCCTCACGGTTTAGGGCCCCTAAAATGCCAGGGCAGTATAGGAACCCCACAAATGACCCCATTTTAGAAAGAAGACACCCCAAGGTATTCCGTTAGGAGTATGGTGAGTTCATAGAAGATTTTATTTTTTGTCAAAAGTTAGCGGAAAATTGATTTTTATTGTTTTTTTCACAAAGTGTCATTTTCCACTAACTTGTGACAAAAAATAAAATCTTCTATAACCTCACCATACTCCTAACGGAATACCTTGAGGTGTCTTCTTTCTAAAATGGGGTCATTTGTGGGGTTCCTATACTGCCCTGGCATTTTAGGGGCCCTAAACCGTGAGGAGTAGTCTGGAAATCAAATTCCGCAAAATGACCTGTGAAATCCTAAAGGTACTCATTGGACTTTGGGCCCTTTAGCGCAGTTAGGGTGCAAAAAAGTGCCACACATGTGGTATCGCCGTACTCGGGAGAAGTAGTACAATGTGTTTTGGGGTGTATTTTTACACATACCCATGCTGGGTGGGAGAAATAACTCTGTAAATGGACAATTGTGTGTAAAAAAATCAAAAGATTGTCATTTACAGAGGTATTTCTCCCACCCAGCATGGGTATGTGTAAAAATACACCCCAAAACACATTGTACTACTTCTCCCGAGTATGGCAATACCACATGTGTGGCACTTTTTTGCACCCTAACTGCGCTAAAGGGCCCAAAGTCCAATGAGTACCTTTAGGATTTCACAGGTCATTTTGCGAAATTTGATTTCCAGACTACTCCTCACGGTTTAGGGCCCCTTAAATGCCAGTTCAGTATAGGAACCCCACAAATGACCCCATTTTAGAAAGAAGACACCCCAAGGTATTCCGTTAGGAGTATGGTGAGTTCATAGAAGATTTTATTTTTTGTCACAAGTTAGTGGAAAATGACACTTTGTGAAAAAAACAATAAAAATCAATTTTCCACTAACTTTTGACAAAAAATAAAATCTATGAACTCACCATACTCCTAACGGAATACCTTGGGGTGTCTTCTTTCTAGAATGGGGTCATTTGTGGGGTTACTATACTGCCCTGGCATTTTAGGGGCCCTAAACCGTGAGGAGTAGTCTTGAAACCAAATGTCGCAAAATGACCTGTGAAATCCTAAAGGTACTCATTGGACTTTGGGCCCCTTAGCGTACTTAGGGTGTAAAAAAGTGCCACACATGTGGTACCGCCGTACTCAGCAGAAGTAGTATAATGTGTTTTGGGGTGTATTTTTACACATACCCATGCTAAGTGGGAGAAATATCTCTGTAAATGACAATTGTTTGATTTGTTTTACACACAATTGACCATTTACATAGAAATTTCTCCCACCCAGCATGGGTATGTGTAAAAATACACCCCAAAACACATTATACTACTTTTCCTGAGTACGGCGGTACCACAAGTGACACTTTTTTGCAGCCTAGGTGCGCTAAGGGGCCCAACGTCCTATTCACGGGTCATTTTGAGGCATTTGTTTTCTAGACTACTCCTCGCGGTTTAGGGCCCCTAAAATGCCAGGGCAGTATAGGAACCCCACAAGTGACCCCATTTTAGAAAGAAGACACCCCAAGGTATTCCGTTAGGTGTATGGCGAGTTCATAGAAGATTTTATTTTTTGTCACAAGTTAGTGAAAAATGACACACTGTGAAAAAAAAACCAATAAAAATCAATTTCCGCTAACTTTTGACAAAAAATAAAATCTTCTATGAACTCGTCATACACCTAACAGAATACCTTGGGGTGTCTTTTTTTCTAAAATGGGGTCACTTGTGGGGTTCCTATACCGCCCTGGCATTTTACGGGCCCAAAACCGTGAGTAGTCTGGAAGCCAAATGTCTCAAAATGACTGTTCAGGGGTATAAGCATCTGCAAATTTTGATGACAGGTGGTCTATGAGGGGGCGAATTTTGTGGAACCGGTCATAAGCAGGGTGGCCTTTTAGATGACAGGTTGTATTGGGCCTGATCTGATGGATAGGAGTGCTAGGGGGGTGACAGGAGGTGATTGATGGGTGTCTCAGGGGGTGGTTAGAGGGGAAAATAGATGCAATCAATGCACTGGGGAGGTGATCGGAAGGGGGTCTGAGGGGGATCTGAGGGTTTGGCCGAGTGATCAGGAGCCCACACGGGGCAAATTAGGGCCTGATCTGATGGGTAGGTGTGCTAGGGGGTGACAGGAGGTGATTGATGGGTGTCTCAAGGTGTGATTAGAGGGGGGAATAGATGCAAGCAATGCACTGGCGAGGTGATCAGGGCTGGGGTCTGAGGGCATTCTGAGGGTGTGGGCGGGTGATTGAGTGCCCTAGGGGCAGATAGGGGTCTAATCTGATAGGTAGCAGTGACAGGGGGTGATTGATGGGTAATTAGTGGGGGTTTAGGGTAGAGAACAGATGTGAACACTGCACTTGGGAGGTGATCGGACGTCGGATCTGCGGGCGATCTATTGGTGTGGGTGGGTGATCAGATTGCCCGCAATGGGCAGGTTAGGGGCTGATTGATGGGTGGCAGTGACAGCGGGTGATTGATGGGTGGCAGTGACAGGGGGTGATTGATGGGTGATTGATAGGTGATTGACAGGTGATCAGTGGGTTATTACAGGGAAGGACAGATGTAAATAATGCCCTGGCGAATTGATAAGGGGGGGTCTGAGGGCAATCTGAGCGTGTAGGCGGGTGATTGGGTACCCGCAAGGGGCAGATTAGGGTCTGATCTGATGGGTAACAGTGACAGGTGGTGATAGGGGGTGATTGATGGGTAATTAGTGGGTGTTTAGAGGAGAGAATAGATGGAAACACTGCGCTTGGGTGGTGATCTGATGTCGGATCTGCGGGCGATCTATTGGTGTGGGTGGGTGATCAGTTTGCCCGCAAGGGGCAGGTTAGGGGCTGATTGATGGGTGGCAGTGACAGGGGTGATTGATGGGTGGCAGTGACAGGGGGTGATTGATGGGTGATTGACAGGTGATTGACAGGTGATCAGTGGGTTATTACAGGGAAGGACAGATGTAAATAATGCCCTGGCGAATTGATAAGGGGGGGTCTGAGGGCAATCTGAGCGTGTAGGCGGGTGATTGGGTGCCCGCAAGGGGCAGATTAGGGTCTGATCTGATGGGTAACAGTGACAGGTGGTGATAGGGGGTGATTGATGGGTGATTGATGGGTAATTAGTGAGTGTTTAGAGGAGAGAATAGATGGAAACACTGTGCTTGGGTGGTGATCTGATGTCGGATCTGCGGGCGATCTATTGGTGTGGGTGGGTGATCAGTTTGCCCGCAAGGGGCAGGTTAGGGGCTGATTGTTGGGTGGCAGTGACAGGGGGTGATTGATGGGTGATAGGTGATTGGCAGGTGATTGACAGGTGATCAGTGGGTTATTACAGGGAAGGACAGATGTAATTAATGCACTGGTGAATTGATAAGGGGGGGGGGGGGGGGTCTGAGGGCAATCTGAGCGTGTGGGCGGGTGATTGGGTGCCCGCAAGGGGCAGCTTAGGGTCTGATCTGATAGGTAACAGTGACAGGTGGTGATAGGGGGTGATTGATGGGTGATTGATGGGTAATTAGTGGGTGTTTAGAGAAGATAACAGATGTAAACAATACATTTGGGAGGTAATCTGACGGCGGGTTTGCGGGCGATCTAATGGTGTGGGTGGGTGATCAGATTGCCCGCAAGGGGCAGGTTAGGGGCTGATTGATGGGTGGCAGTGACAGGGGGTGACAGGGGGTGATTGATGGGTGATAGGTGATTGGCAGGTGATTGACAGGTGATCAGTGGGTTATTACAGGGAAGAACAGATGTAATTAATGCACTGGCGAATTGATAAGGGGGGGTCAGAGGGCAATCTGAGCGTGTTGGCGGGTGATTGGGTGCCCGCAAGGGGCAGATTAGGGTCTGATCTGATAGGTAAAAGTGACAGGTGGTGATAGGGGGTGATTGATAGGTGATTGGTGGGTAATTAGTGGGTGTTTAGAGGAGAGAATAGATGTAAACAATGGATTTGGGAGGTGATCTGATGTCGGATCTGCGGGCGATCTATTGGTGTGGGTGGGTGATCAGATTGCCCGCAAGGGGCAGGTTAGGGGCTGATTGTTGGGTGGCAGTGACAGGGGGTGATTGATGGGTGATTGATGGGTGATTGACGGGTGATTGACAGGTTATCAGGGAAGATAGATGCATACAGTACACAGGGGGGGGGTCTGGGGAGAATCTGAGGGGTGGGGGGGTGATCAGGAGGGGGCAGGGGGCAGGGGGGGGGATAAAAAAAAAATAGCGTTGACAGATAGTGACAGGGAGTGATTGATGGGTTATTAGGGGGGTGATTGGGTGCAAACAGGGGTCTGGGGGGTGGGCAGGGGGGGGTCTGAGGGGTGCTGTGGGCGATCAGTGGGCGGGGGGGGGCAGATCAGTGTGTTTGGGTGCAGACTAGGGTGGCTGCAGCCTGCCCTGGTGGTCCCTCGGACACTGGGACCACCAGGGCAGGAGGCAGCCTGTATAATACACTTTGTATACATTACAAAGTGTATTATACACTTTGTAGCGGCGATCGCGGGGTTAACATCCCGCCGGCGCTTCCGTATGGCCGGCGGGATGTTACGGCGGGTGGGCGGAGCCAGTTGCCGGGGGAAGCGCGCGTCATCAATGACGCGATCGCTCCCCCGGCATGCCTAAAGGACGCGCCGCCTGAAGGCGTATTGCGGTCCTTTAGGCATCCACTTTGCCGCCGCCCATGGGCTGTGGGCGGTCGGCAAGTGGTTAAGGGGCGACATACAGCAAATAGACAATACAGGAATTCATGCAAACCAGATCATGCCGCACAGTATGTACAAGTACAAGATAATGCTTAAAGCGGATCTGAGATGAAAAACTAACTATAACAAGTAACTTGTCTATATACAGTATCTTATCTAAAGCTTAGATAGTTTACACAGCATATCTAGCTGCAAACAGCTTCAACATTTTATGATCATTTATTCCTGTGATACAATGAGGGCATCCATGTTCTGTTTGTCACATTGTCCCAGGCTGAGGGCTGGAGATGCTATCAGTTTGCCTGTGTGTAAATTCAGCCCCCTCTCCTCCTACCCTCTGCCTCTGAAATCTCTGGCTAGTAACCTCCTCATCCTCCTGCCCAGACTGAGCTCCCATAAGCCTGTGCTACAGTGCCAAGGCAGTGTGAAAAGCTGTGGGGGAGGCTTGTTTAGTTTATAGGGAATTTTATAGGGAGTATTAAAACAAAACAAAAAAAGTACTTGGCTTGAGGGATGCCCTATAGACAATAAGAAAGGAATGAGTAAAAGTTTATCTCGGATCCACTTTAAGCCCCATACACACGCTCAACAGCTGTCTTTTAAGCAGCACAATTATCAAACAACTTTTGTTGTGAAACAAGTTGAGCAACCCAAAAAAAGTTGCTTGCTATTGTTCACACAACTGATAAGACTGATAAGACGTCAATCCAACAGTTGGATTGACGTCTTATCAGTTGTGTGAACAATAGCAAGCAACTTTTTTTGGGTTGTTCAACTTGATTCACAACAAAGTTGTTTGATAACTGTGCTGCATAAAAGACCGCTGTTGAGCGTGTGCATGGGGCTTTAGTTTTAGATATAAAATAGATAGTTACGGTATCTAAAGCCACAGCATTTACATTTTTTGTAGACAGTAAATACTAAAATATTATCCTATGATTTCTTATTACTTATTGTTCCCAAACGATAAGACCCAGTGGTTGAATCAAAGAAAGCCTGTGGTTGTACTGTATTGCCTACGTTTTCAATCCTCGAGTATTGAAGTGGTACTAATACAGAGTTTGACGTCTGTAGAAAGAATATCTACATCATATTAAAGACTAGATACCAGAGTTCTCTTGTGGCCTGTATTGACAGGTAAAAGGAGCCATGTGCCTTGTGCCTCTGTTTGATAGCAGCTTATGATGCACAGAGAAAGCGTCTCCTGTATATACAGTACTATATTTGAGCCTGCAGTTTCTCAGGGTTGGGTTCCACAATAATTTTCATTGGACATGTTGTGTAGCAAGCTTTGAGGTAAGGTAGCATGGACCCCTTCCTGTTTTGTAATCAAAGAACTATACAAATTTCAATGGTTTTTGTGTTAATAAAGCAAAATAAATTGAGCTTTTTTGACAAAAACAAAAAAACTAGGATGATCCTAAGCTGGTATACCATTTAGAAAAGAATTCTCATCCTACAGGCCATAATTCTACCAGATCATAAAAACACTTTTTTTTTTATTTTAGCAATCTCTTTAAAGCGGTATTGTCACCATAAAAATCAAAATTCAACAGCAATTGGTCTGAGTGTATTAAGTGATAAAGATACTAATCCTGCATTCAAAACTTGCAAAACTTTTTCTGCTGTTATAGTTCGGAGTTATCACATACTTTAGGAGCACTGGCCCTTTATTAGCCATTGCCATTCAGTTGCATGCTGGGGGTTCTTTGTATCTATAATCTATTCCTCTTCTTCCTTTTATTTCCCTGCCTAGCTTATCATCTGAAACACAATTCTGCTCACTTGTTTACAAGCAAGGCTGAGGTGACTCAGCGATTGGAGGAGAAAAGAAGTGCAGTTCCTAGTATACACCTCAGTGGGAGTGTCTGAAAACTCTGGAGGAGGGCAGCTAATGAATACACAATGAGCAAGAGAAGGGAGGGGGGGAAACAAGAGTCAGGGAGGATATGATGTCAGCATTAGCTTGGCAAAATGGCCACTGCCTAGAATAGGATTTTCTGCTTTTCCTTTATAAAATTCACAGGAATCATTAAAGGGACTCCGAGCTCATCTAAAAAATAAAAGTTGTACTCACCCGGGGCTTTTTCCAGCCCAGTGCTGGTCAGGAGGTCCCACGACGGCGTCCTGGCTCCTCTCCTACTCCCTGCTCCGGAATGGCTGACCGGCCGCAGCCCGGGCGACACTCGGCCGAGTGTCGGGCTGCTCCTTCCGCGTATGACGCGGCTGATGTCACACGCCGGCCGCCTCGCGTCATCACGGCGGCCGGCGTGGCAGTACCGCGCATGCGCGCTTTAATCGCACATGCGCAGTACCTTCACGCCGGCCGCCGTGATGATGCGAGGCGGCCGGCGTGTGACGTCAGCCGCGTCATACGCGTAAGAAGCAGCCCGACACTCGGCCGAGTGTCGCCCGGGCTGCGGCCGGTCAGCCATTCCGGAGCGGGGAGTAGGAGAGGAGCCAGGACGCCGTCGTGGGACCTCCCGACCAGCACTGGGCTGGAAAAAGCCCCAGGTGAGTACAACTTTCATTTTTTGGCTGAGCTCGGAGTCCCTTTAAGGGGACTGCACAATACCTCTGTTATGTAAGTAGAAGTAGTATTTATCTACTTATATATGCGTTTTTTTATTTTTAGGTTAGCATGGGTGTCGCTTGTTCTTTATAGAAAACCTTAACTGAGCGGGATATGGATGTTTCCTTTTAAGCAATACCAGTTGCCTGACTACTCTGCTGATCTATGTGGCTGCAGTAGTAACTGAATCACACACCTGAAACAAGCATGCAGCCAATCAAGTCTGACTTCAGTCAGAGCACCTAATCTGTATGCTTGTTGAGTGGCTATGGGTAAAATTATTAGAGACACAGGATCAGCAGGAGAGTCAGGCAACTGGTAATATTTTAAAAGGAAAAATCCATATCCTTCTCAGTTTAGGTTCCCTTTAATCACTTCAGCCTTCAGTGTTTTTTCACCTTATGCATCAGAACAAATTTCACCTTCCATTCATTCGCCAATAATTGTATCACTACTAATCACAATGAAATGATCTGTAGGCTTTCTTTGGGTAGTACATTTTGCTAAGAACAATTTAATTCTTAATGCATTTTAATGGGAATATTAAGAAAAAAAAACATTATTTGTCAGTTTTCAGCCATTATAGCTTTAAATTAATACATGCTACTATAATTAAAACCCACATATTTATTTGCCCACGTGTCCCGGTTATTACACCATTTAAATTATGTCCCTATCACAATGTATGGCGCCAATATTTTATTTGGAAATAAAGGCGTATCTTTTCAGTTTTGCGTCCATCACTATTTACAAGCTTATAATTGAAGAAATATGAGCAATATAACCTCTTAACTAGAGATGTCGCGAACGGTTCGCCTGCAAACAGTTCCAGGTGAACTTTGGGGGTTCGCGTTCGCCTGCATCAGGCGAACTTTTGCGGAAGTTCGATTCGCCTCATAATGCTCTATTGAGCAAAACTTTGACCCTCCATATCACTGTCAGCAGACACATTATTGCCAAACACACTGCTCGAGGCCCACCCTCCCTCCTCCAAGCAAGGTCCTTATACCATTTGACTCAGTTGTCTGCCTACACTAATTAGTTATGGGACAGCTGCTACACACTCTGCTAGGGAGATTTTAATTAGCCTCTTGTGGGTCCCCTCCTCCCACCTCCCTCCCACCCTTCTACCTATACCCTCCTCCCTCCTACCGGAGGGAGGAGGGTCTCATCTGCCAGGGAGTTATAATATTTCAAAAACCAGTTTACATCATACTATGGCTGGGAATCGAACCCAGATCTCACTGTGTGGTGGGCAAGCACACTAACCACTGTACCACAACAGTAGTAACTGAAGCTGGCCTAAAATTTACCATTTATGCTCAATGCAATAGAAACATTAGGTTGCTTAAAGGGAACCTTAACTGAGAGTGATATGGATGTTTCCTGTAAACAATACCAGTTGCCTGGCAGTCCAGCTGATCTTTGTGACTGCAATAGTGGCTGAATCACACCCTGAAACAAGCATGCAGCTAATCCAGTCTGACTTCAGTCAGAGCACCTGATCTGCATGCTTGTTCAGGGGCTGTGGCTAAAAGTATTAGAGACACAGGATCAGCAGGCGATTCAGGCAACTGGTATTATTTTAAAAGGAAAAATCCATATCCTTCTCCGTTTAGGTTCCCTTTAAGGATTTGTAGCATAAAAGCCAACTCACATTGGCTGGGATTTGAACCTGGGTCTCACTGTGTGGTGGGCAAGCACACTAACCACTGTACCACAACAGTAGAACTGAAGCTGGCCTAAAATTTACCATGTATGCTCAATGCAATAGAAACATTAGGTTGCTTAAAGGGAACCTTAACTGAGAGTGATTGTCACGGTCAGTTACCTGTTCAGGCGAGGCGGCTGGCACATACGGGTGCTGGCAGTCATCCTGGGGGTCTCGGCGGGCTTCCTTACGGGGCGGCCTGTCGGTGCTCTCCAGCGCGCGTTGCGTTGCACGACGTAAGCATTGGCGTATCAAGACGCGGATGTGAGCGTTGTGCGCGCGCGCGTGCAAGGGGTGAACTGTTTTATGCATGTCTCTGGTTGTTGTGCGCGCGTGTGTGCGTGCGCGTGTTTGCGCGTGTGCGCGTGCGCATGCGCGCGTTTCACGTAGCGCTGCGTGCGCGTGATGCGCGGCGCTGTGCGTGCATGACGCGCTACGCTGTGTGCGCGTGACGCGTTGCGCAGTGCGCGCCAAACGGCCTATAAAAGCCTGGAGAGTGCAACACTGCGGTGCTGTAGTATTGCAGCAAGTTTGCACTCCTGTGACGTGACTTTGAGTCTGCCCGTTTGCTTGTTCCTGATTACTGATGCTGAACCTGGCTTGTCTGATTACCTGCTCTGGCTTTGACTTCTGCTTCGTCCGACTACCTGCTTTGTTGCTGACCCCGGCCCGTCTGAGAATCCGATTTGTTACCGACCCATTGCCTGTCTGAGAACCTGCACTGTTGCCGACCTCTGCCTGTTTATCTGCTTACCTGCTCACTGGAATCCAGTCTGTTCCTGCTACCAACTACAAGCTGAGTCCTTGCACTACCCGACTCAGCCTGCGGGGGCGCTTCAGTTCCAGTGTGGTCCCGCCATCGGTTCTGTTAGCGTTCCTGCCCTTTGTTCACTGGCCGCCTCTGTACCCATTCCAGGGCTACCAGTTAATAAGTCGCAGGGGTTGCTGTCCTCAGCACATCGGTCTCCTCCCATCAAGGTACGTGACAGAATACTACAGCCAAGAGATGGAGACCGCTGAGGCAGCAAATGTGCTGGGTACCCTGTGCAAACAAATATCAGCATTAACGGAAGCTATCAAGGAGCTGCAAGCTGGCCATATACAATTGGAAGGCCGAATTAATGCTATGGCTAGTAGCAACCCTCCTGTAACCTCTCCTCCCGCTCCAGCAGTTTCCCCCAATCCAGCTCCAGCGGACTCTGCATCTGGATTTACCCTGCCTGCCCCGGAACCACGTGCACCGCTCCCAGAACGCTTTAATGGTGACCGATCCAAGTTCCGAGCTTTTCAGCACTCCTGCCAGTTATTTTTTGCTTTGCAACCTCGCACCTTCACCGAGGAATCAACTAAGGTGGGGTTCGTGATATCGTTACTCCAGGGTGAACCCCAAGCTTGGGCCCATCAATTAATGGATCAAAAACATGCATCACTGGCTACGCTCCAACTATTTTTTGAAACCATGGTGGTGCTATATGATGATCCTCAACGCTGTACCACGGCCGAGTCAGCCCTTCATAATCTGCGGCAGGGACGTCGGGCCGTGAAAGAATATACCTCTGAGTTCCGCCAGTGGGCACCCGACACGAACTGGAATGAGTCTGCACTTAAATTTCAATATAGAATGGGACTCTCGGATTACATCAAAGATGAACTAGCTCGTACCGGCATCCCAGCAACCCTAGATGAGCTTATACTCACAGCTATCCAGATAGATAGACGTCATCGAGAGCAGCAGATGGAAAAAGTCGGTAATCCCACCAATCGATCTATCTGGGTTCCTAGTGTTCCTGTTTCCACACCTACTAGTTCACCTCAGCCTGACCAACCTGAACCGATGCAACTGGGAATTATTTGACCTGCTCTTTCTAATGAAGAAAGAACAAGAAGACGACAACAGCATCTGTGCTTTTATTGTGGCGGATCTGGTCACTTCATCAACAGCTGTCCAGTACGGCCATCTGGTAAGGGAATTTCTACCCGTTTCCGAAAACCAGGTTTTTCCAACTCAGTATCTAACCATTTCTCTATCCCTGTTTGTTTCCAGCTGCCCGGAAGAATCCTTGAAACCACAGCTATCCTCGACTCAGGAGCATGCAGTTGTTTTATGGACATTCATTTTGCCACTACCCATCAGATACCAGTGCAAGACAAGAAAGAGCCTCTTCATATTCATCTGGCTGATGGAACCACCATCAGCTCCGGACCCGTTGTTAAGGAATCAGTCCCAATCAACACTTCCATATGTAATCAGCATTGTGAACTTCTCAAGTTTGATCTGGTTTCATCTCCAGTATGTCCTGTAATTTTGGGGTTACCTTGGCTCAGGGCCCACAATCCAACTATAGACTGGTCTTTAGGCTCAATCTCCTTCAACTCGGTTTATTGTGGCAGTTGTTGCTTTTCTGCAGAGGGCTCATAATCATTACCCACTGGCTCATTATTATGTACATCATCTCTACAAGAAATCATTCCAGAACAGTATCACACATTCTTGGATGTATTCGATAAAAAGAAGGCCGATCAATTACCTCCACATCGGCAATATGACTGCCCTATAGATTTACAACCAGGAGCAGCAATTCCATTTGGAAGGATGTTTCCACTCTCTGAACCGGAACAAGAAGTTCTCAAGCAGTACATTGAGGATAATTTTAAAAAAGGCTTCATTCGTCCCTCAGCCTCTCCTGCCGGCGCGGGAGTTTTTTTTGTTGAAAAAAAAGATAAGTCATTACGTCCATGCATTGACTATCGTGAGCTGAACAAGGTTACAATTAAGAATAGATATCCACTGCCACTAGTTCCAGAGCTCTTTCAAAAGTTACGTGAAGCAAGAGTTTTTACCAAGCTGGATCTCAGGGGCGCATATAACTTGGTCAGATTCGAAGGGGAGACGAATGGAAGACAGCCTTCAGATGTCATTTTGGTCACTTCGAATACTTAGTCATGCCTTTTGGACTATGCAATGCGCCAGCTACATTTCAATACTTCATTAATGATGTTCTTAGAGAATTCATCGACCACTTTATCATCGTGTATTTGGATGATATTCTAGTATTTTCCCCTTCCCTAGAAGTTCACAGAACTCAAGTTTGTCAAGTATTAAATCAGTTAAGAGTAAACAACCTGTATGTGAAAGCAGAGAAATGCGAATTTGAGAAGCAAGTCATACAGTTCCTTGGTCTCATCATTTCATCTGAAGGTTTCACCATGGACCCACAGAAGATCCAATCAATTCTTGACTGGCCGGCTCCTAATAATAAGAAGGCAGTACAAAGATTTGTGGGTTTCGCAAATTTTTATCGCAGGTTCATAAAGAATTTTTCTGCAATCATTTTACCTATTACACAGCTCACTCGCCAACAGGCGCAGTTTCACTGGTCCACAAAGGCACAAGCTGCCTTTGATCTATTAAAGCAGCAGTTCACCTCCGCTCCAATCCTGAAACATCCTGATCCAGAGTTACCCTACATCTTGGAGGTAGATGCATCAGAATCAGCTGTTGGTGCAGTATTATCACAGAGACATGGCCCCAAGGCATTGCTTCATCCAGTGGCATTTTTCTCGAGGAAACTTACAGAGACAGAGAGGAACTACGATGTAGGTGATAGAGAGCTTTTAGCGATCAAGGTGGCATTGGAGGAGTGGAGGTATCTATTGGAGGGTGCTACTCACACAATCCTGATATTCACGGATCATAGGAACCTGGAGTACCTAAAGACGGCTAAGAGACTCAACCCCAGACAAGCCAGATGGGCATTATATTTTTCTCGATTTTCATTTCACATTACCTACCGGCCCGGATCAAAAAACATTAAACCCGACGCCCTGTCCCGCATGTTTCCAGATGATGACTCAAGGACTTCACCTGATACAATTCTGTCCAGGTAGGCACTCAGTGTAAATTGCAGATGGAAAATCTCGCTGAAAGGCAGTGTAGAAAACTTCAGCAGAAGCTACGTGCTCACGACAAAAGGAATTCAAACATTGTGACCATATCATATAGGAAAAAGAGAACAGAAAATGTCTGGCACTGTAGCTTTTATGCGTGACAGCAGGTGTACAAAAATAATGCATACAACGCATACAAGGACAATGTCCGTGGAAGTGATGGTACTTATCGTGCTCTTGCTGAAGGTGGGGAGGCAACTGTGGGCGCCAGTGGGTGCATGGCAGGCCAGACATTTTCTGTTCTCTTTTTCCTATATAAAATGGAAGGGGTATGGCCCTGAAGAAAGTACCTGGGAATCAGTTGGTGATGTGCATGCACCTAGGTTGGTGAAGAGATTCCATCAGAAGTTTCCTGCTAAACCAGGTCCAAGAGTCATCCGGAGGCTGCCCCTTAGGGGGGGGCATTGTCACGGTCAGTTACCTGTTCAGGCGAGGCGGCTGGCACATACGGGTGCTGGTAGTCATCCTGGGGGGGTCTCGGCGGGCTTCCTCACGGGGCGGCCTGTCGGTGCTCTCCAGCGCGCGTTGCGTTGCACGACGTAAGCATTGGCGTATCAAGACGCGGATGTGAGCGTTGTGCGCGCACGCAAGGGGTGAACTGTTTTATGCATGTCTCTGGTTGTTGTGCGCGCGTGTGTGCGCGCGTGCGGCGCGTTTCACGTAGCGCTGTGTGCGCGTGACGCGCGGCGCTGTGCGTGCATGACGCGCTACGCTGTGTGCGCGTGACGCGTTGCGCAGTGCGCGCCAAACGGCCTATAAAAGCCTGGAGAGTGCAACACTGCGGTGCTGTAGTATTGCAGCAAGTTTGCACTCCTGTGACGTGACTGAGTCTGCCCGTTTGCTTGTTCCTGATTACTGATGCTGAACCTGGCTTGTCTGATTACCTGCTCTGGCTTTGACTTCTGCTTCGTCCGACTACCTGCTTTGTTGCTGACCCCGGCCCGTCTGAGAATCCGATTTGTTACCGACCCATTGCCTGTCCGAGAACCTGCACTGTTGCCGACCTCTGCCTGTTTATCTGCTTACCTGCTCACTGGAATCCAGTCTGTTCCTGCTACTACAAGCTGAGTCCTTGCACTACCCGACTCAGCCTGCGGGGGCGCTTCAGTTCCAGTGTGGTCCCGCCATCGGTTCTGTTAGCGCTCCTGCCCTTTGTTCACTGGCCGCCTCTGTACCCATTCCAGGGCTACCAGTTAATAAGTCGCAGGGGTTGCTGTCCTCAGCACATCGGTCTCCTCCCATCAAGGTACGTGACAGTGATATGGATGTTTCCTGTAAACAATACCAGTTGCCTGGCAGTCCAGCTGATCTTTGTGACTGCAATAGTGGCTGAATCACACCCTGAAACAAGCATGCAGCTAATCCAGTCTGACTTCAGTCATAGCACCTGATCTGCATGCTTGTTCAGGGGCTGTGGCTAAAAGTATTAGAGACACAGGATCAGCAGGTGATTCAGGCAACTGGTATTAGTTTAAAAGAAAAAATCCATATCCTTCTCCGTTTAGGTTCCCTTTAAGGATTTGTAGCATAAAAGCCAACTCACATTGGCTGGGATTTGAACCTGGGTCTCACTGTGTGGTGGGCAAGCACCCTAACCACTGTACCACAACAGTACTAACTGAAGCTGGCCTAGCATTTACCATTTATGCTCAACACAAGAGAAAAAGTAGACAAGACAAATAACATTTATATCACACTTTTCTCCTGGCAGACTCAAAGCACTAGAGCTGCAGCCACTAGGGCATGCTCTATAGGCAGTAGCAGTGTTAGGAAGACTTGCCTAAGATCTCCTACTGAATAGGTGCTGGCTTACTGAACAGACAGAGCTGAGATTTGAACTCTGGTCTCCTGTGTCAGAGGCAGAGCCCTTAACCATTACACCGTGCAGCCACTGCTAACAGATATGTAGCCAGACATGGCCTTGTGGGTCCCCTCCTCCCACCTCCCTCCTCCCACCCACCCTTCTACCTATGGGTAGAAGGGTGGGAGGGAGGTGGGAGGAGGGAGGTGGGGACCCACAAGGGGCTAATTAAAATCTCCCTAGCAGAGTGTGTAGCAGCTGTCCCATAACTAATTAGTGTAGGCAGACAACTGAGTCAAATGGTATAAGGACCTTGCTTGGAGGAGGGAGGGAAGGCGGTCCTCCAGCAGTGATGTGTATTTCACTCAATCAGGTGTGCCTCCAGGTATTAGAGCTCTTGAAACATGTCTTCTATCATTTTTCCAGCCGGTAGAATTTTTTAAAATTTTCAAAGTTCGCCTCCCCATTGAAGTCTATTGCGGTTCGCGAACTTTTTCACGAACCGAACCTTTCGCGGAGGTTCGCGAACCTAAAATCGGAGGTTCGCGACTTTTCTACTCTTAACCTCCCTGGCGGGTTTTTTTTTTAACCTCCTTTTTTTTTTTTAGCATGTAGCTAACTACATGCTTTAGCTAGCGCTAGTTACATGCTTCCCCCTCCATGCGGCGTCCCCCCGTACTCACCGATCGCCGCCGGCGCGTATGCCCATCCGGAAATCCCATTCTGAACGGGATTTCCATGAGGTCATCAACGTCGTGACGTCAGAGGGAGTCCCGATCCACCCCTCAGCGCTGCCTGGCACTGATTGGCCAGGCAGCGCACGGGTCTCAGGGGGGGCACCCTCTGATGCGGCGGGTAGCGGCGAATCGCCGTGGAGCGGCGGCGATCGTAAGTAACACGCAGCTAGCAAAGTGCTAGCTGCGTGTATAAAAAAAATATGCAAATCGGCCCAGCGGGGCCTGAGAAATCCTCCTGCGCGGCTTACCCAGTGTCCAGCACGGGGTTACCGCTAAGGAGGTTAATCTGCATATTAACAAAGTTCAGACCCTTAGGTAACTATTTATGTTTTTTTTTATTATTGTCTTTTTTTTTTTTATTAAAAATTTTAGTTATGTATTTTTGGGTGTGTGGGAGGTAAACAGTCAATTTTAAATGTAAAAATGTCTATTCATTAAAAAAAATAAAAATCTATGTAGATGTAGTTTTACTATTTGGCCACAGTCACAATTTTTTTTTGGCTTCCTGTAAGTGTACTTACAGGAAGTGAAGAGGGGATGTGTAACAGAACGATCTCGGCTTCTCCATTGAAGCCAGCGATCGTTCTAACAGGGACTTAGATCAATAAGTGGGATCTGCATTCCCATTCATTGATCTCCGGGCTAATGTGCGATCTGCACACTCCAGCGGTTGTGGCCCTGCGAAACCCCGTGGCTCCATTTTTTCATGGACGTAGCTCCTATGTCCACCATGCATATTTGGGTGTAGGAACTACGTCCTAAATGCTAAAGTAGTTAAATGATGTCCTGAGCCAGAACAAAAAAAATCCAATCAGATAATTGTGGTAGATCAATAGATCTCGATTCTAAAATCTATTGAAAAAAATTGAATTATGTATTACCTTTTTTGATTAATATTCCTTTGTGAGGATCACACCATGAGGTAGTTCTATCCATGCAGGAAAAGTATTGAAGAATTGAGGATATGAGAATGGCATGTGGGTTTGATATGGCTGTGTAAAACTTAAAGAGACTCTGTAACATCAAAAACCTCCCCTGGGGGTACTCACCTCGGGTGGGGGAAGCCTCCGGATCCTAATGAGGCTTCCCACGCCGTCCTCTGTCCCACGGGGGTCTGGCTGCAGCCCTCCGAACAGCCGGCGACAGACCCGACTGTAGCTTCAATATTTACCTTTGCTGGCTCCAGCGGGGGCGCTGTGGCTGCTTCCGGCACGGAAATAGACGGAAATACCCGATCTCCGTCGGATCCGCTCTACTGCGCAGGCGCCGGAAACTTGCGCCTGCGCAGTAGAGCAGACCCGACGGCGATCAGGTATTTCCGCCTACTTCGGAGCCGACAGCCGTCAGAGCGCCTGCGCAGGAGCCAGGAAGGTAAATATTGACGTCACTGCTGCACGGAGGGCGCCAGCGAGACCCCTGAGGGATAGAGGACGGCGTGGGAAGCCTCATTAGGATCCGGAGGCTTCCCCCACCCGAGGTGAGTACCCCCCAGGGGACGTTTTGTCGTTACAGTTCCTCTTTAAAGCTATAGGCTTGCTATATACCAGCGGTTCTGGATGCTTGCTTGGCTTAACAAGGGTGAAAAGGGATAATTTGCATATTTAGTAGTAGTGCATTGTGGGTAACCACAAATGTTCATTTATAACTGAATTATTGCAAATTTCCTTCTGTTTTAAGAAGGCAATTACACCGAGAATGGCATGAATAGCCTTTTTATTTTACCCCTATGATCACATCCGCAGATGTTGAAGGACATTGAGTGGAGTAAATGCCTTTTAAGAGATTAAAATTAGTAGCCTCCTTTGCAAGTTGTCCAGGGAGGTGACATAAAAAACATATTTGCAAATCAAAATATAACCTAAGCTAATATTTGTTGGGGCTTCAACCATGTGGTTAAAAGAAGATATTTGGCCAGAATTTAGAGTGAGAATCCTAATAAAACAGTATATTGTACTGCTATTAAACCTTAATTCATAAAAAATAATTCAAAAGTGGGGCAAACATGCATAGACTTTAGAGCCTTGGTAAGAAACAGATTTGGCAAAAGGCTAAGGATTTATCAAATTCATGCATAGTTGATAACATCAGTGTGAGATATCATGCTAAAATCTATTAGAAATCGCTGTGCAGTGTGTGGGCAGGCAAAAGATCCCACTCTGATTAAGGGCTGGTTCAGACGGACGTTTGTGCAGCGTCTACCGCCAGCGTTCGGGGCTTGGCGTTAAACGCTCCCATTCAAGTGAATGGGAGCGTTTGTACCGAGCTTTTACGCGCGTTTACACGAACGCTGCGTTCGGGTCCCGATTTTCCCCGGCGTTCAAGGAGCCCCTGGAAGCTACATGTAGCTTCCAGGGACGGTTAACCGCAACGGGTAATGTCCCCCTAGGGGAAGAAAAAACGCGACCGCATGCGAACGCAATGCGAACGCTGCTAAAAGCCTGAACGCATCGAGAAACGCAACGCCAACGAACGCAACGCCTCCGAACGTCCGTCTGAACCAGCCCTAAATCAGAAAGGTGACATGATCTG
>NC_090656.1:165254842-165349842 GCF_040937935.1 Hyperolius riggenbachi | reverse complement strand
GTACCTTTATGAAAAATGTAAGTCTTTTCTGAAATTCATCAAGTTGATGCTTCTGTTCCAGACAAAGCAACTGAAGTTTTTTGGCTTCTTCTTCAAGTTTTTCAGTATGCTCTGAGGATTGAAACCAACACCATTATTGCTGATTGCAGTTTTGTGCATGGAAGTCCTTTTAAATAGAATGCTTAGTATCATATTTTATTATTTTAGACCATTTTCAGCATACCTCCTCTATGACTGAGCAATTAAAAATTACCTACATTTTTCTCCTTACCAGGTTTTCCATTTACTGAAAAGCCAAGCTGCAAAAAATATTACAATTGAAAGGTGCTTTGCAATGGATTGTGCTTTTAGAAGGTGCTTAATAGATCTCACTAGTGACCTTATTTGGGTTGACAGACATTTTCCATTGACACCTACAGAGTTCACAGAATCAAAATGCATGTGGCAGAATTTTTTTTTAGAAAAGTCAGCTAGCAATAAGTCTATATTGCGCTCAGTCACTAACCTTTGTACACTAACCTTTGTACAACTTTCTCTATTGTTTGATTTGACAAGGGCAAGGGTGGGTAAACCTTTTTCTACTTAATAGAGAATCTTAAACCAAAGTCAGGGCTGCAAGATTGCTTATGTTATATAATGTTTCCACTTTTGCAGAAGCTTAGTAAATCAAGACCAATTCAACATTTACAATAGAAATGATGGATTTGACAACAGTCTACAAACTATATAATATCGGTATGTAATATGTTTAATCATGGAGATCCAAAATCAGTGTGAGTTCCAAAAGGAAACCAAAAAAAGCTCCCTAAAATGCTTTGCAATAATATTGTCTATTTAAAAAAATGAAGGGCCCATGTGCAATTAACTTCTCCTGAATTTTCTGCTTAATTTTTCATATTTAAATTTAAAATAACTTTTTAGCACTTTGCAATTGCAAAAGTGCCAAAAGATAGGTGAAAAGGAACTATCCAAATTATTTTGAGTATTTTCTTGATTGCCGATGGATTAAAAGGCATTTTATTGACAAAATTGAAAAATATCAAGTAGGAGAAAACTCAGGAGAAAAAGTTAATTGCATATGGCCGAAGGTATTTTGAAATGTTTAATTTAATGTGATCAAGAAGGTATTGAATATTTGCAAATATCATATGGTTTAAAAAGGTAACGTTATATTTAGCACAGCATTTTAGTATGGGGGCTTTTGGGTTCTTATAGCCCCTTTATAAATTCCTAGAGGTTATGGTTTGTCATGATTTAATCTGGGTACTCAGTAACACCTCTGCTTTGCAAGTCCTACTCATAAAGCTGTATCAGTTGCCATGTACTGATAAAGAAAACATGGCCTTAAAAAAACAGCTCTCTGCAAGTTGAATTACATGGCTCAGTAAATTTAATATGCAATAGGCAGGCAGGACTACAATACTCATGTATAAGCCTAATTTTTCAGCATAAAAAATTAGCTGAAAAGTTACCCCTTCGGCATACTATTTCGCCCCGTATAAGACGCTCCGGAATATAAGACGCCCCCAGGTTTAGAGGGCAAAAACCAGGAAAAAAAAAATACTAAACCTGGTGCGTCCGTATTCCAGGAGCGTCTTGTACATAACCTTGTGTGTCCTCATGTGTGCTCCTGTGCCCCCCATATCCTCATGTGTCCTTCTGTGTGTCCTCCTGTGCCCCCATGTGTCCTCCTGTGCCCCCATGTGTCCTCCTGTGCCCCCATGTGTCCTCCTGTACCTCCCATGTGTCCTCCTGTGTGTCCTAGTGTGCCCCCCATGTGTCCTTCTGTGCCCCCCATGTGTCCTGTGTCCTCATGTACCCCCCACGTGTCCTTCTGTGCCCCCCCCCACGTGTCCTTCTGTGCCCCCCATGTGTCCTCCTGTGCCCCCATGTGTCCTTCTGTACCTCCCATGTGTCCTCCTGTGTGTCCTAATGTGCCCCCCATGTGTCCTTCTGTGCCCCCCATGTGTCCTGTGTCCTCATGTGCCCCCCCCACGTGTCCTTCTGTGTCCCCATGTGTCCTCCTGTGTGTCCTCATGTGTGCTCCTGTGCCCCCATGTGTCCTCCTGTGCCCCCCATATGTCCTCCAGTGCCCCCCATACGTCCTCCAGTGCCCCCCATATGTCCTCCAGTGCCCCCCATATGTCCTCTACCCCCCCCCCCCCCCAGCCTTCCTCCCTCCCACCTGCGTCTCCTGGCCCCCTCGGATGGAGTGTCAATAGCGACGGCAACTTACCTTTGGCAGGCTCCTGCGCTGATTCTATATCATCGCGCTGCCCCCCCCGCTAGCCTCCTCTGCCTCCCCCCTCTGTATCTGGCCTCCCCGGGTGAATGAATAAGTATAGGCAGCTTACCTCCGCAGTGCGCCCGCGATGACTGCAGACGTCCGGCTTCAGGCACTTCTCGCTCTAGTGGCCGGCTTGAACTGATGACGCGCAGTTCAAAGCCGGCCACTAGAGCGAGAAGTGCCTGGAAGCCGGACGTCTGCAGTCATCGCGGGCGCACTGCGGAGGTAAGCTGCCGATACTTATTCATTCACCCGGGGGGGGGGGGGGGGACCCAGATACAGAGGGGGGAGGCAGAGGAGGCTAGCGGGGGGGCAGCGCAATGATATAGGATCAGCGCAGGAGCCTGCCAAAGGTAAGTTGCCGCCGCTATTAACACTCCATCCGGGGGGGCCAGGAGACTCGGGCAGGCATGGGGATAGCAGGCAGGGAATCCCCAACATGGCGGCGGGTCGGCGGTTCAGAACGGCGGGCGTTAATAAGTTGGGGATTCCCTGCCTTTGCCGTATAAGACGCAGGGACTTTTTCTCCCCATTTTTGGGGGAGAAAAGGTGCGTCTTATACGGCGAAAAATACGGGTATATGCGAGTCAGTGGAGCAGAACGGATGGTGGAGCAGGTTACTGGCAGAGGAGTGTAAGAATTGTGCACTAGTGATCCTGCTGCTCAAGACTGCCTGTGTGCTGCTCAAGACTGCCTGTGTCCCCTGGCAAGTGGAGCGGAGCGTGCAAGCAATGTGTCAGCGGTGCAGTGATCGGGAATTCTTCCTGTGGGGCAATCGCTGTGTATTATATCTATGAAGCCATCTAGTGGCTTCTTGAGACACAGCTGCATGATCCTTGGGGTACATCTGGTTATGGGGAGAGGGGCTGACTTGTACTGGAGGAACATCTGGCTACTGTGGAGGGGGATATACTGGGGAGGGGGCTTGTACGTGAGTCAATCACTTTTTCCTGGTTTCTGAGGGAAAATTGGGTACCTTGGCTTATACACGGGTTGGCTTATATGTGAGTATATACGGTACCTGGATTTTCAGGGACATTGATGAATAATTTGCATATTCACACACTGAGCTGAAGTGCTACATTACGGTAGTATCTTGTTGCACACAGGAAGCTGAATATTAGCAAATATTGTACCTTCTGTTTTAAAAGGCGAAACTTTAACTTTTAGAAGGTAATGGAGCATTTAAAATGTTATCCCTAGAATGTACATTTGTAACAGGATGCAAAACCAACCTCGTTCTTGACGCATTTTGTCAAGAATCTGATTTTTGTCAGCAAGGTCTGACTTAAGAGCAGCTTCCAGCTGGGCAATCTGAAGTTTTAGCTGTTGTTCTCTTAACTTTCGCTGTTGCTCTTGACTGTTGCTCACAGTGAACGCACTACAGAAAAAAAAAACACAGTTCTAAAATGCAAGATCATTAACAGTTGTTTGCATCTATCTTTCTGTATTATCAATTAGATACAGCATGCTGTGAAAAATGAGTTTTCAACATTACCACCTGATTTTGTATTGTTGAACAACTTTGTGTTAAATGGATATTTTAAAACGTCCTACTGTGCAACACTAGTGCAAATAGAACATTTATATAAATTATTTCTGCTGAAGTGTGCATGTATGTCTGCGTGTATTTAAACCCTTCAGCCTGTGTTTTTAATGGAGATAAGCTTTGGGAAAGAAAAACATTTTTTTTTAGGAATGAGCCGAGTTGCACTGTGGTGGAATTAGTTCTTCACAATGAAAATTGCCACACATAACCGGTGTTCAAGAACACTTTATTATCTGTTATTTAATGTACATTTTCAGTACAGTTTGCTATACCAGCTACACAAACCAAAACTGACTGATGCTTAAAGGGACTCCGAGCAGTGCAAAAACTATGGAAAGATGCATATCATTTTAAAGCTCTCTTTCTCCTCTTTCCAACGATATATAAACCGTCGCCCTACGCCTTTTAGTTTTCGCTATTTTCGCGATTGAAATTGCCGCTGCCGCGATTTCAATCGCGAAAATAGAGAAAACTAAAAGGCGTAGGGCGACGATTCAGGTGTCGCCAGAAAGAGGAGAAAGAGAGCTTTAAATATAGCTTTCCATAGTTACTTTGTATTACACAGGGCGACTTTTTCTGCTGAATGGAGCTGCTGACACTGGGGAAAGTGTCGTCCTGTGTAATACAAGTAACTATGGAAAGATGGATATCATTTTAAAGCTCTCTTTCTCCTCTTTCTGGCGACACCTAAATCGTCGCCCTACGCCTTTTAGTTTTCTATATTTTCGCGATTGAAGTCGCGGCCGCGGCAATTTCAATCGCGAAAATAGCGAAAACTAAAAGGCGTAGGGCGGCGGTTTATATATCATTGGAAAGAGGAGAAAGAGAGCTTTAAAATGATATGCATCTTTCCATAGTTTCTGCACTGCTCGGAGTCCCTTTAAATCACTACTTATTGTTAACACCTGGACTGGCAACAAACTTGGACACACCCATATCATTGTCTCTGTTAGTAACTCTGTACTATGACTGTTTTACTAGCTTACATTACTTCAGAGTCATCAAAAACCAAGTGGTCTTTCCAACCCTGTATTGTCAAATTTGAATGAGCTTGTGCAAATTATAGCCACGAGTTCCTGTTCTTTGCTGACAAGAGTGGCACCTGGTATAATCTTCCACTGCTGTAGCCCATCTGCTTCAGGCCAGTTTCACACTGCTGACCTGCAGTTGTATTGTGGTGTTATTGGCTGATCGCACTGTAACACCAAAAAAAGCCTGTGGAGATTACTGTGAAAGTGCACGGTAATGTCCATTCAGGCTGCAAGCTGAGCAGGAAGTGAGGAAATCTAGCGCTCACTTCACGTGCAGAGTAAAAAGGTACAGTATGGTTCACCTCTAATATATCAAAATATTTAAATTCTAACAAACAACAAAGATGGGGTTTTTTAGAACCAAAGTTCTTTTTTCTCTTTGATACTTTATTCTTTCTTTACAATCTCTCCATATCGTGGACAAGGTATGTAGATACAAAGGCCGAACTGTCACTTTCATATAAAAGACAGCCTGACACGTGTTTCGCGGTCAACAACCACTTCCTCAGAGGCACATCGCATTCAAACATCCAAAGGTCGGCATAAAAGGTCCCACGTTCTGGAATTGAGGAGAGAAACAGCCCTCAGCGCCGATGCTGGTTCCTGCATCGGCGCTGAGGGCTGTTTCTCTCCTGAATTCCAGATCGTGGGACCTTTTATGCCGACCTTTGGATGTTTGTATGCGATGTGCCTCTGAGAAAGCGGTTGTTGACCACGAAACACGTGTCAGGCTGTCTTTTATATGAAAGTGATGGTTCGGCCTTTGTATCTACATACCTTGTCCACGATATGGAGAGATTGTAAAGAAAGAATAAAGTATCAAAGAGAAAAAAGAACTTTGGTTCTAAAAAACCCCGTCTTTGTTGTTTGTTGGAATTGGCTCACTTCATGTGGCCAACGTTAGAATTGCGCGGACGTACAATGTCAAAATACACTTCTGTGATTGTGCACTGCTAATACGTGTGGCAAACAGTTTAAAACATATGCAGCGCAACAGACTTACATAACTTCCTGTCGCCGCATGTCCCCGCGCATGCTAGACACTAACATGCGGATGCTCCAGCGTCACCTGAGTGGCAAATTGAGGACTTCTGGTGCATCGCACTGCGTCAGGTATGAAATGCCCCATAGACTTTCATTGGTGGAGCATTACCCTGCGGTAAAACAGGAAAACGCAATGCACCGGTGTGAGAGGGGTCTCATTGTTCAACGTGTTGTGTGTTCAGATAAGGTATTCTGCATACCATGGTTGAAATGAGTGGTTACTAAAGATACTGTTGCTTTTCAATCTTCTCGAAACAGCCTGCCAATTCTCCCTTGACATCAACTAGGCATTTTTGTTCACACAGCTGCCAAACACCATATATTTCCTCTTTTTCAGACCTTTGAGATGGTTGTGCGAAAGAATCCCAGTAGATCAGTAGTTTTTGAAATACTCAGCCCTTCTAGCACAAACAACATTGCCTCATTCCAAGTCACCTAAATTACCGTTTGTCACCATTTTGATGCACTAGTTGAACTTCAACAATTTGTCTTTACCACATACAGATGCCTTCATGCATTGAGCTGATGCTATGCGATTGGCTGATTAGGTAGTTGAACAGGTGTGCCTAATAAATTGATAATACATTCAAAGAGCTGCTAGATGGATACCCGGCTGGCTTTTTACTGGAAGATGACAGGTGACCATCAGGCAGCTGCAGTCACATTAATTACATTCTGAAAGAAGCATCATGATTTTAAAAAATGTGGTTATTTGCTATATGAAAAAATGATAGTGTACAGGCAACTTACTCTTATTCTATGGTCTTATTGTCATTGGCAATGTTGCCCATGTAGGGAGTGTAATCAAATGGTTTGAAAAAGAAAAGAGAAAAAAAAAGAACCAGAGGCGTCTTACATTGCCTGTGGTTGCAGAAGATGAAAGACTGCACAGAAGAGCAAGGGTATGAAGCTGAAACCATTTGGATTAAAAGTAAAAAGTAGCACATTTTGTGGGAATGGTGTAGAATATAATATGTAGGATGACAGAATCCAAATTCTTCTCTCTGACATGACCACAGACCAACAAAATACTGAGCAAGATCCACACTGTCTGCCGTAAACCAGCACTAAGGCAAAGGGTACCCAAACTGTTTTATTATAATGCTAAGTAGAACAAGAGAATGTAAAACATTAGACATTTGAAAGCTGAACTCTGGAGAGTTAGATAAAATAGAATATATGTGAACTGTCTAACCTATTAAATGAAGCACAGTTTGCACAGTATTCAAAAAGCCGATCCAGATCCACACAACATAGCTAGCTTGAAGGGTACCTGATGTGAAATGATGAAGTAAACATGTCTATGTACAGTGCCGAGCATACAAATAACTAGGCTGTGCTGTATTTTTTTTCTGCCTGAAAGAGTTAAACATTTAGATATGCAAGTGACAGTTTCTCTTTAGTCGGGACCTAGTCAGACTAAAATTGTAATCCTCACTGTGAAGGAATTAAAGCTATAAAACTCTTTCCTGGAAAAAGGACAACTTCTGAGTGCAAGGGGTAGAAGAGAAAAAAAAAAAGTCAAAATATCATAGATTTTGGGATTATAAAAATCAGTCATTTTGCAATTGTTCATCTCATTAATTTATTTTCAGAACAGGGTCACTTTAATGGGGGTTGTAAAATCCCCCAAAATTAAATAAAGGACTGTGAGAGAACGCGGAAAAGTCGCCGTGTGCTGCTGAGGAGGCGGCTGATTCCGCGTCCAATGCGGCGGTTTGCATGCGGAAACGTGCGTCTGGTAACAGGGCAGAACGCGGAAAAGCCGCCGCATGTAACAACAATAAGGCGGCTGGTTCCGCGTCCAGCGCGGCGGTTTGCACGCGGCAGCGTGTGTCTGGTGTGGCTGAGTCTGTTAGTGCACACAGGCTTCGGAATACGCGTGCGTGCGCTGAGAGGCAGAACTCTTATACTGGGCAAGGAGAGGTCAGCTGATCACGCCGATCAGCTGACTCCAGAGCAGCTTACTATTGGTTGATCAATTAGGGGTGGTGCCGGAGAGCACTACTCCATATATAGTTACTGCTAGCCAGTCTCAAGTTGTCTGCCGTTGCGAACACTTCGTGGAAGCACTCAGACCTTAGTCAGATCCAACAGTGTGTTTGAACCAGGTGGACCTGGGAATTCACACTGAGCCAGATTACTTGTACTGTTGTTCTGTTTATGCTTAGACTAGTTCCAGGGTGTAGAGATCACGGACTTCACACCCAGACTAGGGAACTTGTGTTATCTATCTGTTATACTTCAGACTAGTTCCAGGGTGTAGAGACCACGGACCTCACACCCAGACTAGGGAACTTGTGTTATCTATCTGTTATACTTCAGACTAGTTCCAGGGTGTAGAGACCACGGACCTCACACCCAGACTAGGGAACTTGCGTTATCTGTTATTCTTCAGACTAGTTCCAGGGTGTAGAGACCAAGGACCTCACACCCAGACTAGGCATTGTTGATATCTGTTATGACTTTCTGCTTTCTTGACTATGCCTTTGATCTCTGATTCGGTACCTTGCATATCTGATATTCCGTTGCCAGACCCTGCTTGCCTTGGATACCGAATCAGCCTTCTGTCTTTGTACTTTATCTGTCCGTGTGTTGCCGACCAGGCGTGCCCGACCTCGAGAGCTATCTCTTCTCTTAAGAGATAGTCTCCAGATCAGATAGTGACGTCCACCTTCAGGTGTCATTCACTCTCTGGTCCTTAGTATCTCTAGCCTGACTCCACACCTTTGAGAGTCTCAGGCTGCTGGAAGGTTCCTGTGCCCTCAAGAGCAGTATTCCTTTACTACCTATGGTCACCTGCTCAGCAGGTTTATTACTCAAAGTACTACTGTTACACCAAACACTCTCATACCTATAGGTGTCCAGAGGTTAGCAATATATCTGTATTATCGGTGATTCTGCAGATCATCAATAATCAGGTATATATCTGCATTCTTCAAAATAACAGGAGCAGCATAAATTGGCCATAACCACCATATCATCCTAGTTCAATATAAATCTTTATTGCACAATTTCCACCAAATCACAGGTGTACACCTTTAAGGAACCAAAACACAGATAGCATTAAAAACTGTTTCTGCGCAGAACTCAGTATAGAATTAAAACCAAGGAGCCATCCCGCACATTCCCGATAATTACTCTAGGCTTGTGTGCATGGAGTCTGCATTCTTGGTGATACTGCAGATCACCAATAATCAGATTCTCTCCGCGTGCTGACACCAATCGTTACAAGGACCTAACAACAGATAGTGCCTCCAATATATATGTAAAACACTTTTTTTCTAAAATAGGTCCTATATGTCCCCTATTTTTTTTACCTGGCCTGTGTGCCTTTGCTAAACTGTGCAGTGCCAAAAGAATCAGGTTTTTTTTTTTCTTTTTTTACTTACTTTGGAGATTCATACTACTTATCAAACTATAACGGGCAACCCTATAATAAAAAACACTACAATTGCAGGCTTTATAAATTAGACTGTAATGGGAGGCACTATATATACCTGAAGCACTAAAACGGGAAAATCTATAATGAGGAAGACATAATGGGGAGGGGGCTAATAATCAGGAGCACTATTGTTGTGGCACTATAAAACAGGACATCTATAACTAGGAGTACTATAAAGGCGGTACTATATTCAGGAGTACTATAACGGAGTACACATTACAAACTGAAGCAATACAAATAGGGCCCATATAATGATACACTTAAAAATGAACTACTATAATGCAGCACCATACTGACCACCAAGGAAAGAACTTAACTTGAAAGTGGTGAACATGTGGAGTTCAATGCATGATTTATTGCCAAGCATTTAAGTCATTATTTCATTTGTCTACATCCCTTTTAAAGAGGAACTTCAGTGAAAATAATGTAATAAAAAAGTGCTTCATTTTTACAATAATTATGTATGAATGATTTAGCCAGTGTTTGTCCATTGTAAAATATTTTAAATCCCTGATTTACATTCTGACATTTATCACATGGTGACATTTTTACTGCTGGCAAGTGATGTAGCTGCTGCTTGCTGTTTTGGCAGTTGGAAACAGCTGTAAAAAGCTATTTCCCACAATGCAACAGGGTTCACAGACAGGAAACTGCCAAGAGTACGTACTCAGAATTTCTTTGTGGGAGGGGTTTCACCACAATATCAGTCATACAGCGCCCCTTGATGGTCTGTTTGTGAAAAGGAATAGATTTCTCACGTAAAAGGGGGTATCAGCTACTGATTGGGATAAAGCTCAATTCTTGGTTGGAGTTTCTGTTTAACTGCAGTCCTCCCCCCCTCCCCCACACACACGCCTTTGTCTCTGCTAGGTTCTTTAATGGGTTAACCCACTACAGAGTTGCCTAAACAATATGCATATTTTTTATCAGACTTCAGGACTATGTAAAGGCAATATTGTTTGGTTTTGGTCATTTGTCCTAACTACTGATTTTACTACTAGGCAATTTGTGGAATTCAGTACGGTTCCCTCCATAATAAAATAATAAAATATACATTTATGTGGAAAAGAAGCTTTTTAACCACTGAATAGGGGAAAGAGGCAAAAATTATTTTACTAGTAAAAATACATTTATGTCGATGAAATAATAATAAATAAAAATAAAACTGTAAAAAGAGTTTCATGGTCCAACTGTTAAATTTCTTGCTGTGGACATTTTCCCTACACTGTAATCTCACGCTCATACCCTCTACCCACCAGTTACTGTGGATTGGGATTCAATTAGGGTGGGGTTCTGGAGCGGATACTTATGAGGTCTGTAGACAGCCTCTGCTCAGACACTCACCCTCCCTTCTATTACATAAATATCCCTCCCCCCACCATAGAGTGTGTTTGATGGAGTAATGTAATCCCTCACAGTATATTTGTGTTTGGGAAAGTCCTTAATAGTTACGTATTAGAGTTTTACAATTTGTTTGCTAAGATCTTTACCTGCTGATGATGTCAAACTTGACACTGTACAACCTATTTTGCATTGACGATCCCCTATGTTCACTTCACCTAATTGTAACCGGGAATTTTACTTATTGTTGGACGTGTTTATACATATATAGTAGCAAATATATCGGCGCCAAGGGACAATGGAACCGCCGCTGAGAAGAACAATGTCCAAAAGTTCAGAAGTCAGACATACATCAAAGGTCAGCGCAGGTTTAGAAAGTCATTGTTTGTAGGGAATGGTAAATTCTTCACCACAATATATCAAATGCTCAGAGGTAGGTATTCGCCAAACATCAAAACTAGAAAAGGCTTACCAGCTCCCAACAACCCACATTATAAGGTTGTGAAATGGCTCAGGTCACAGATAACGTTCAGGGAACATCAGACGTCGTGAAGATCCAGTGGACATCCGTATGGAGGTAAAGTTTCAAGAATTTATATAGAAAAACAAAAACGGCAATATCTAAGCGTAACCCGTTTATTTAGATAAAATTTCTTAAAAAGGCAGTAGACATAAAAACGATAACTCACATACGGGGGCCCATAAACAGGGAACTCCAGAAGATTAGCGCGCATGTAATGGTCAATCGTAGATCAATAGACAATGTTGCTGCCTGTTACCTTCCCTGGCGGCACCATTGTCTATTGATCTACAATTGACCATTACATGCGCGCTAATCTTCTGGGGTTCCCTGTTTATGGGCCCCGTATGTGAGTTATCGTTTTTATGTCTACTGTCTTTTTAAGAAATTTTATCTAAATAAACGGGTTACGCTTAGATATTGCCGTTTTTGTTTTCCTATATAAATTATTGAAAGTTTACCTCCATACGGATGTCCACTGGATCTTCACGACGTCTGATGTTCCCTGGACGTTATCTGTGACCTGAGCCATTTCACAACCTTATAATGTGGGTTGTTGGAAGCTGGTAAGCCTTTTCTAGTGTTTATACATATGTTCTGCAGTTTAAGCTTTATTTTTAAATTTCAATAAAAATATTAACACAACTGTAAAAAGAACAATCTTTATACCATGCTTAAAAACAAGAAGAGAATCGAGAGCCCAATATGGTGCAGTATTGTCAGGTAAAATGAAGAGTTCAATACAATTTTATGTATATATATATATATATATATATATATATATATATATATATATATATATATATATATATACTCACAAACACGGGTTACCAATAGGCAACCACTTTAAATGCAGGTGGGGAGCATTAGGACCTGACCCCACTCAGGTTAAGAAGTCGCTCTCTGTAGATAGTAGATGGGGATGCACCCCTCCACCCAGGGTGGACTAGAAGATCAGCAAAAACTCGGTATACAGAGGCGCCAGAGTAGAGTAAAACGTTTTAAAAACCGCTTAAAAGGAGAGGGGGATGTTAAGGTGGACTTACCTCCCTCTTACAAAAAAAGAAAACTCACTTGAGTCTCAATAAAATAGAATTGGCAAGTAATTTATTCAACTCCACAAATGCAACGCGTTTCGCGGGCGTGACCCCGCTTCCTCAGGCAAAAATGGGAGCACAACTCAGTGGGTCAAGCAATAAGTTTGAGCGCCTCTTTTTTTGTAAGAGGGAGGTGAGTCCACCTTAACATCCCCCTCTCCTTTTAAGCGGTTTTTAAAACGTTTTACTCTACTCTGGCACCTCTGTATACCGAGTTTTTGCTAATCTTTATACCAGACTACCTTCCCCATTCTTGACTAAACTCAAATGCATAATTCCTTGCTCTTTTGACTCAAAGGTGGTTCACCAGCTTTCACTTTCCTGACTCACTCTCATTCTGATGCTACCCCAGGTTCACCATTGCTAATTTGAAATTTCACAGCCACTGCTTCTCTTGGTAAAACGTCAAACTGATCATGTTTCTCTTTTACTTAGCTACCTAAGTCTGCAACTACCCCTACAGTTTTTATTCAATTTTATTTTTTTAACCTAGTCATTCAGCACATGTAATTCTACCCCTAGAGGGACCTCCAGAGGTAGAATAAAAAATTACAACATCACATTACAACATCACTCAATCAGATTTGGCCACTTGATCCATTTAGTTCAATTACCAAGCCTTTCCAGGTGATGAACATAATCGGCTCCAAGATTTAAAAAAGTCAAAAAGGAAAGCAAGCTGACAAGATTATTTAACCAATATACTGGAATTGCTATCAAGTGCAGAAGAGCCACTCTGCAATCAACACAAGACGAACCTAACAAATCAAGATGGTGCTCTTGGATGGAAAAACAAAGTCCTTTTCGAACATTAGGTAAAATATAAAAGGCTGTAGCATTTGGCATCAGTGTGATTTAACAACTTCTACACTGATGGAAAATTGGTTTAACAAAAGACATCAGCACTGATTAGCCACAGTAGGGGCTCTTATCTGATCACTCCAAAAGCCCAAACATGGCTTTTCAATAACCAAAATTCGAACACCAAGACATTGCGCAGGCACAAAGTATAACTCATACCTGCGCAGTAGCATGGAGCAGCTTGTGCGTAATGAGTGGCTCTGTGCTACTGCACAAGCGCAAACTCGCTGGCACCTGTGCAATGCGGCCACAGTCATACGCATAGGAGAGCGCGGCTGCAAAGATGACAGCGGAGGGGTTGTGGATGATCAGAGAAGCATCTGGAGCATCCAGAGACTTCTCTTTACTGTGGTAAGTGTGTATATATTTTTTTCCTGACTATACGTCTGTTTTAAGCCTCTTACAATGTGATATATGGCCATGGAACAGCTGTGAACTAGGGGGACACGTCACCCTGATTTGATCCTCTGTACATCTATTAATGCTGGTCAGTAATCACTCATGTGCTCAGATCTTGTCTCTGCTGTTGTAATAAGTTCCTCTTTAAGCATAACCTTTCAGATTTCTCACCTGCTGTACAACTTGTCAGAATTTTCCTTTAAAAGATCACGTTCTTTTTCCAAATCACTAATACGATCAAGCAACTAAAAGAGAAAGAGAAAGGAAGATATTGTAAAATGTTCTAGCACAATTCAAATACGATCAAATTCATATAATGAGTAACTATAGAAAAGGGCAATTGTAAGGGAATATTTCCACCACCATCCTTCATTTCCTGCTCCAAATACCAACCACTGCAATTAAGGGAATATTGTATGGATAGAAATATTGATATGCAATTGTGTTGATTACAGAAGAAAAAAAAAATCTTGCATCCACTTTCAACCCAAGAAGTGGCATAAATAAAATGAGGAATGAGAATAAAGGGGTAGATTAAAAACCTATGATGAACAATCAAAAAAAAAATGATTCAGAAAAGTATTACTTTGTTCAAAAAGCTCACAACCCAAGTGATAAGGTACAGTGGAGGAAATAATTATTTGACCCCTCACTGATTTTGTAAGTTTGTCCAATGACAAAGAAATGAAAACTCTCAGAACAGTATCATTTCAATGGTAGGTTTATTTTAACAGTGGCAGATAGCACATCAAAAGGAAAATCAAAAAAAATAACCTTGAATAAAAGATAGCAACTGATTTGCATTTCATTGAGTGAAATAAGTTTTTGATCCCTCTAACAATAAAAGACTTAATACTTAGTGGAAAAACCCTTGTTTGCAAGCACAGAGGTCAAACGTTTCTTGTAATTGATGGCCAAGTTTGCACACATTTTAGGAGGAATGTTGGTCCACTCCTCTTTGCAGATCATCTCTAAATCCCTAAGGTTTCGAGGCTGTCTCTGTGCAACTCTGAGCTTGAGCTCCCTCCATAGGTTTCCTATTGGATTAAGGTCCGGAGACTGACTAGGCCACTCCATGACCTTAAAGGGGAACTGAAGAGAGAGGTATATGGAGCCTGTCATGTTTATTTCCTTTTAGACAATACCAGTTGCCTGGCAGCCCTGCTGATCCTCTGCCTCTAATACTATTAGCCATAGCCCCTGAACAAGCATGCAGCAGATCAGGTGTTTCAGTGGTTCAGACTTATAAGTCTGATCTGACAAGACTAGCTGCATGCTTGTTTCTGGTTTTAATCAGATACTACTGCAGAGAAATAGACCAGCAGGGCTGCCAGGCAACTGGTATTGATTAAAAGGAAATAAACATGACAGCCTCCATATACCTCTCTCTTCAGTTCCCCTTTAATGTGCTTCTTCTTGAGTCACTCCTTTGTTGCCTTTGCTGTATGTTTTGGGTCATTGTCGTGCTGGAACACCCATCCACGACCCATGTTCAGTTTCCTGGAAGAGGGAAGGAGGTTGTCGTTCAGGATTTCACGATACATGGCTCCGTCCATTTTCCCGTTAATGCGATTAAGTTGTCCTGTGCCCTTAGCAGAAAAACGCCCCCAAAGCAAAATGTTTCCACCCCCATGCTTGACGGTGGGGACAGTGTTTTGGGGGTCATAGGCAGCATTTTTGTTCCTCCAAACACAGCGAGTTGAGTTAATGCCAAAGAGCTCTATTTTGGTCTCATCAGACCACAGCACCTTCTCCCAGTCACTCACAGAATCATTCAGGTGTTCATTAGCAAACTTCAGACGGGCCTGCACATGTGCCTTCTTGAGCAGGGGGACCTTGCGAGCCCTGCAGGATTTTAATCCATTGCGGTGTAATGTGTTTCCAATGGTTTTCTTAGTGACTGTGGTCCCTGCTAATTTGAGGTCATTCACTAACTCCTCCCGTGTAGTTCTAGGATGCTTTTTCACCTTTCTCAGAACCATTGACACCCCACGAGGTGAGATCTTGCGTGGAGCCCCAGAGCGAGGTCGATTGATGGTCATTTTGTGCTCCTTCCATTTTCGAACAATCGCACCAACAGTTGTCACCTTCTCTCCCAGCTTCTTGCTAATAGTTTTGTAGCCCATTCCAGCCTTGTGCAGGTCTACAATTTTGTCTCTGACATCCTTGGACAGCTCTTTTGTCTTTCCTATGTTGGAGAGTTTGGAGTCTGCTTGATTGATTGATTGATTCTGTGGACAGTTGTCTTTTATACAGGTGACTAGTTAAGACAGGTGTCCTTAATGAGGGTGACTAATTGAGTAGAAGTGTCTAACCACTCTGTGGGAGCCAGAACTCTTAATGGTTGGTAGGGGTTCAAAAACTTATTTCACTCAATGAAATGCAAATCAGTTGCTATCTTTTATTTAAGGTTATTATTTCGATTTTCCTTTTGATGTGCTATCTGCCACTGTTAAAATAAACCTGCCATTGAAATTATACTGTTCTGAGACTTTTCATTTCTTCGTCATTGGACAAACTTACAAAATCAGTGAGGGGTCAAATAATTATTTCCTCCACTGTAAATAAATGAGGAACGAACAGAGATGGTCAATTACATGCAAATAATTCTGACTTGCATGACTAGTGTTTTTGTGAAGTGAATTCAGTATTTGTTTAGTGAAAGGCAATTCAAGTATAACAATCTAATCATATCTGTGAAATATGTTTAGGGTAAGTATCAAGTTCTAGACTTGTTTTGCTAAAGCATTGTATACACTGGGGGATCTCTGTCACCCTTGCAGGGAACACAATCTCTTGGGCCACAGTGCACTGCCGATGCTGTACAGACACATCACCAACCTTCTGGCTAACAACACATCTGTACTGTCTCGTGTCACATGCCTGCAATCACCGCACAGCTAGCGGTGTCTGAGTGAGTAAGAACAGCACATATGCATGCTTATCTGAGGACCAAGGGGGTATAAGATGACAAACAAAAGTGCCAGACAAAGCATCATTTTTTAAAGAATGGAGTAAAAGTACACCTGAGAAGGCAGGTGGGTGCTGGCTGCCACATTTATTTCCTTTTAATACCAGTCCTGCAGATCTGTTTGGCTGCAGTAGTGTCTAAATTACACACCTGAAACTAAACTAAACCTGCATACTGAAAGCATGCAGCTAATCCAGTCAGACTTCAGTCAGAAACATCAGATCAGCTTTCTTGTTCAGTCTATGGCTAAAAGGATTAGAGGCAGAGGCTCAGTAGGACAGCCAGACAACCTGCATTGTTTCAAAGGAAATACAGGTCAGCCTCCATATCCCTCCTAGTTCTGGTGTCCTTTAACGGCCTATTCAATGTTATATTTACTTTAAGTTCTTTAAAATGATAACAAGTATCCACTGTGAAAATGTGAAATTCAGGAAGGGGTGAAAACTTTGTAATCATGTTTTAGATTTCTTGTCATCACAGAAAAAAGAATAAACACAAAGTTGATGGTACTTCTCCAAAATACAATAGAGAGCCAAAAGGGGGAAAAAAGAAAAGAAAAAGAAACCCGCTAATGACAGTGTAGACAAGAGATGTAGATTCTCAACCTCTGACACAGTTGACTCAACTCATCTGTTTTAATGCAAAATCTCTATTACAAGGTCTTTAAAATATGCCAGAGTGAACCACTGGCAGCAAGAAAAAAGCTGGCTTAGCTTCTAGACAGAACAAAGATGTCTTCTTTCATGTGATTCATTTCAGTGAACTGTGACACACACTGAAATGCAGAATGGCTGAATTATTAAAAGGATGTGGCATGCATAATCACAGTTTCCTTGCCAATCTTATGAAACGCGCTATATCAAAATATTGCTAAACAAAGGAAAAATCCATTGTAATAGAAAAGCAAACAAGAAAAAAGGATAATACAAAGTATATCATGAGTGAAAGAAGGAGATTGTTTGGGGATGATATTTGAAAATTGTAGCAAAGAAATCTGAAGAAAAAAAAAAAGCTACTGCCTCCAGCAAACAAATATTTCCAACTAGTTTTTCCAAAACATGTAAAACTAAAGTTAACCGGTTACGGTGAGCAATAACTTCACGTTTCATGCAGTTTGGCTTAATATTAGAAATATCAAACACAAAAGAAATGATTTAACCTCTATGGCGGTTACCACGAGTCAGGCTCGGGGTGGAAAAAACAAGTCAGAAGCAATAACCCTGAGCGTGACTTGTGGTAGCCGCCAGGAACCTTGTGCAGAGCATAGCCCGCAGCAGGTATTGTAACTCACCTCCCCCAGAATCCAGATGCCAGAAGCCATTCTGCTTCCTGTCCTTGGAGTCTCTGCATCCCTCAGATGAGACCACTGTTTGTCATCATGATGACAAACAGCGATCTCTCTACAGGGTTGCAGCGCCACCCGGAGGACAGAGGGAGAACTGCAGCACTGGATCCAAGGGAGGCGAGTAAGCGCAGTGGCAGGCTCTCTAGCAGCATGATTTTTTTCCCGGTTTTAGGGTCTAAAAGCATGGACAAAAATTGCACCGCTTTTAGACCCTAAAATCCGGAAAGAATCATACCGCCAAGGTGGTTAAAGAAAATGCAGTCAATGATATTATCAAATAGAATTTACTATAGCTACAAGAGCTTCCTGGATTAATAGTTTATCTTAAAAGTACTGACACATTGTGTGACCTCAGTTGAATTCAGTACAGGATTAGGAATAAGTTGTGGGGCAGGGGTGTTATTTTATGGCAATGTACGCAATCCTGGGAATACAAGAGGCCACATTACAATACTGGTGCGGGACTGATCCTTCTACTCCTTAGTGCTACTCAATTTACAGTCGACACAAAAGGCCAATTAATTACTGAAGATATCTCTAGGTAACAAAGTGGCCAACACAGTTTGCATGCAACTAAAAAACTATAATGCTTTAAGGGGAACCAACACTAAAAAGTATATGGAGGCTGAAATATTTATGCAATTTTTATCAATACCAGTTGTCCCGATGTCTTGTTGATCCACTGCCTGTAATATTTTAAGCCTAGACCCTGAACAAGCATGCAAATCAGATGTTTTTGACAAAAATCTGTCAAGATTAGCTGCATGCTTGTTTCAGGTGTATGATGTAGGCACTACTAAAGCCAAAGAGATCAGCACAACTGGTATTGTTTAAGGGTGCGTTTCCACTAACGCGAATTCGCATGCGTTCCCCGCATGCAAATTCGCATAACCAATAAAAGTGAAGGAGCCTGTGTCCACTTGTCAGGAAAACGGAGCGTTTTCTTGTGCAGGAAAAATCTGCTCAGCAGAGCCATCCGAATTCGGACACCGCACACACGCATGCGATTCGCATACAATGTATTTAATAGGGAATTTGCATGGTGTTTTTTCATGCGAATTTTCATGCGAATTCGCATACGATTTCGCATGGAATCAATGAAAAAGCACACAGGCACTGACATGGTTAAATTCGCACACAGCGTCATCCATGCGAAATCGTATGCGAATTCGCAGTAAAATTTGAATACAACCGCATGCGATTTCGCTCCTGCATGCGAATTCGTCCGCGGAGAATCCGCGGCGATTTCCCACCGCACTAGTGGAAACGCACCCTCAAAGTAAATAATTATGGCAGCCTTCACAGACTCTCACATCAAGTTCCATTATATTGCAAAACTGAACCTAAAAAAAAAAAAGGTCAATTGTGATTGTTTTCTATCAAAATTATTTTACTTGATAAGTGAAGTGCAATTGAATTGGATCAATCTTATTAAAACATTCAAGCAATCATTTTTAAATGTAGAATTTTGGGAAATCCCAACCATTTCTAGTTACAAAAAAAATATAAAGAAAATGAAATGTTCACAAATTGGAAACAGACAGTTGGGCTGTAGTTTAAATAGATGTCCAGTTGTTGACTTCTGCCATGTATAGAAGTATAGTAGTAATGTTGGGATAAGATCGGTTTATTGTATTTTTTTATGTATTTTTTTCTTATTATTATTTAAATTGCATACACTTCCTAGGAGCATAGAAAAATAATTACAATTTTAAAAACACAGCTGTGAAGGAGAACCAGAAGCGGGGTTCTTCCATCGCAATCCATATACAGAGGCTAGGTCTGTCTATAGAGCCCAGCCTCTGTTGCTAGTTCGTTCCCTCCAAAGCCCCCCCCCCCCCTGCGCGCTGTCAGACCCCTCACTACTGTCAGTCTCGGCTGCTCCCCCGCCTCCTGAATCGCTCCAGTCCCCGCCCGCGTCCCTTCCCTCCAATCAGCGGCGAGGGAAGGGACGTGGGCAGGGACCGGAGCGATTCAGGAGGCGTGGGAGCGGCGAGACTGACATTAGTGAGGTAAACACAGCCTGCTGCGACACGCTGCGTGTCGCCAGCGCGCCTGTGTTTTATGGGGTCTGACAGCATGCAGGGGGGGGGGGGGGAGGCTTTGAAGGAAACGAACTAGCAACATAGGCTGGGCTCTATAGACAGACCCAGCCTCTGTATATGGATTGCGATGGAAGAACCCCGCCTCGGGTTCTCTTTAAAGCAGTAGGAAAGCCCTTAGCTATATAACATTTAACTTTTATGATTCATACTGCAAAAGACACTGAAATCACACTATACACTACCGTATATACAGTTATTAATACACTCTAACACACCCTACTGTATACACACTTACTAAATTTGAATTGAGAAAAATAGATGAATTTTGTAAATCAGCACAAAGATAGTTTGAGGTACTCAGTTTAGAAATTTGTAGTGTCATATGCACAACATCATAAGGTCGCCAGACAAAGTGTAAATGACTGTATTTTTCTTTATCCTACAGAGGTCTACAGTAGATTAAATATGGCCACTAAGTGAAAATGACAAGCAGTCTGTAAAAGAAATGCCTTGATGCAACATCTATAAGAAGAAAAAAGTGAAGCAATATGATATAGCAGAAGGTAAATAAGTTAGGCGCCGGATTATCGGAGGAGCGACAGGGGATCAGTAGTAGGTGCTAAGCAGTATACAGTTGTCTTCTGGGGTTCATTCAAGTGCTGGGTTATCAATGGATCAGCAGGGGAGTGTGTCTATGTGGGTAAAGGGTGTTAGGCTTAGATGGAGGGAGGTTAAGGTTAGGCGTAGATAGAGGAGCATTAGTGTGGGAATATGGTTATAGTGGGGATAGTACAATATTGGTATAATTACCAATATTCTACTATTGGGAATCAGGGACTGTAGAATATCAATATAATTACCAATACTCTACTAAAGGAAATTGTAGAATATTGGTAAAATTAATGATATTCTATTTTCCCCATTATCACATCAATTTTACCAGGCACCTTTATTAGATGACTCGTATTGTATATTATATTATGGTCATTCTGAAAAACAAAGCTACAATAAACTGTCTGAACTTTCTGTCTCCACAGTATGAAATTCCATAGACTAATTGAGAGCCTGGATTGCGCAGTGAGCTGGGTGGGGCACATCTTGTTGCTCACTCTCCACAAGGGCCTGGGGTTGGGGGAGTTAGATCTCCTTGTTTCCCTAATTACTGGTCTGGCCTAGGTTAGATAAGACAGAAATAAAGGTTGCCGCTGGCTGCATGAGGCTGAGACAGTCTGCAGCAGCCAGTACACCTGGCTTTCTCACCTTTTATCTTTCCCTATGTCCTGGCTCTCTCCCACTCTTTATTCCTCTCTGCCCTGGTTGTCTCTTCCCCTTGTCTATTTACAGCTGCCTCTGCCTTTTATCTGTCTCTTTTTCCTACCCTGGTTGTCTCTTTTTCTTGGCTGTCTCTGCCTCTAATGCTGGAACGTACACACGGTGCGTTCCAGCACTTGATTCCAGTCGATTCGTTTACTTCCGACATGTCCGATTCGCGTTTTGATGGATCGTTAGGTCGATTTGCCATACTTTACATGGCAATTGACCTAAAAATCATCGAAATGCTTGGAAATAATCGAATCGTCGGGAATCGATCGGCGCATTCGATGCGGGAACGCACCGTGTGTACCCAGCATTACTTGGCTCTTTCCTTCTTTCTGGCTGGCTCTACATTCTTAGTTTCACACTGAATGAAAAAGTTGTCAGATTACTGGGGGCTTATGAGAAGTTAAACGGCATGGCTCCGAACTGTGCTTTTTTTAAATGGACAATCCCCCTTTGGAAATCAAATCTCCATGTCCATCTTTTTTAACCTCCAAGGCGGTCTATTAAAACCGCCAGGATGGCGGCGCAGCACTTTAAAAAAAAAATAACAAAATTAAATCATGTAGCCTAGTGCTAGCTACATGATAGCCGCTGTGCAGCGGCATCCCCCCACCCCTTCCGATCGCCTCCGGCGATCAGAGAAAACAGGAAATCCCGTTCAGAACGGGATTTCCTGTTTGGCTTCCCCCGTCACCATGGCGATGATCGGGATGACGTCATCGACGTCATGGCATCTGGGGGAGTCCTGATCCACCTCTTAGCGCAGCCTGGCGGCGATTCGCCAGGCTGCGCAAGAGGTCTCTGGGGGACCCCTAACGCGTTGGGTAGCGGTGAATCGGCACGGAGCGGCGGCGATCGACTTGTACACGCAGCTAGCAAAGTGCTAGCTGCGTGTAACAAAAGCAAAAAGCGAGCAAATCGGCCCACCAGGGGCTGAGAAATATTCCACGGCGGCTTAGCCCGAGCTCAGGCTTACCGCTGAGGAGGTTAATAATGTGTTCCACTTTCAGGACTGATGTAAAAATGTATATAAATGTATGTATTTTGTACTGAAATATGTGTTTGACTATAAACTGTATTCCCATCCTTTAAATGGATTATTTCTCATTTTCAAAAAAGGAAAACTAATGATTGAAGAAAGGACCAATGTGCTTTGAATCATAAATATATGTCTTTAGTTTAACTACTTAAAGCGGAATATAACCCTGCATTTCAACTTTGCTCTAAAACATTATTTACAGCATATTATACGCAACCAGCATTTTTTTTTTACTAGACCAGCACTGGAAGGGTTAAACACAGAGGTTTAAAGTTCCGTGGAGAGATATGCAGAAGTTCAGATTGATACATTTAACTAAATAGAATGTAACAAGTGATACATGTTACACACTCTTTGTCTGTCCTCCAGCTCCTTCTCAGTCAGAGTGAGTTACATGTCACACTTAGATACATTTATGTAAACAAAATGTATCTATGTCAGCTTCGGATGCATCTGCAGTTCTGTCCAAGAACTTTAAAGCTCTGTGTAACCCTTCCAATGCTGGTCTAGTAAAAAAAAAAATGCTGGTTGCATATAATATACTGTAAATAATGTTTTAGAGCAAAGTTGAAATGCAGAGTTATATTCCGCTTTAAGATTTCAGAACGTGAATTTCACGTTCTAATTGCCACCCCCACCGCCCACCGTAGATTCACGTCCTGCAGTTATAAGGCCGCCGAACGCCCCCCCGGTGGTCCCGCGCATGCAAGTGCTCGTGCATGAGCGTGCATTCATTTAACTGTGAATGCGTGCTGCAAATAAGAAAAAAAAAGAAAAAAAGTATTAAAGTGACAGTGTCTCCATTAAATAATAAAGTGTTTCTCTTCACTCTTCAAGTAAATTATTAACTCCTACCTACCTTATTAAGCCCTTGTGTCACCTATATTTAGCCCTGATATTAGCGGACACCTGTAATGGCTGCCGCCAGTAGCGATCGCACGCGATTGATAGGACGACAGCTCCGGGAGCCAACACTGTACATATGCATTGGTGTGCTGTTGCCTAGCAATGTATCTGTACTGCACTGGGGTCCCCAAACTGTGCACTATAGGGATCAGGTCCAATCGCTACAAACGCGCAAGCTGGCGATAATGGTAGGCAACATTCACAACTGGTGATGAAATATGGCATGTAGGGTATCAATTTAACCGGGAAAAGACAAGTAACCTATTTTGATTTGTCAAAACAATGGGCTGAGATGCAGCTGTGTCTAAGCCAATTTATTGGTATATGATTTTAATTACGTGTCTGAATAATGGAGATATGAGTGTGCTAAAGCTGATATGACCCTGATGCCCAAGGGTTGCTGATTCAAGAAACCAAGATCAGCAGCACCACTCTTGAAGAAATAGCTCTTTATTCGGCCACGTAATTAAAATCATATGCCAAAAAAATGGTCTACCACTGTGTGAATATGAAAAAATGTGTATTTTCTGCACTTATGCCAATTTGTTCCACATCAAATGCCTGTAAAATTAAATAAGTCTTGAAAACAAATATTACCCAAAGAAAGCCTAGATTGTCCTGAAAAAAATTACATGTGTATGACTTTGATGGCATAAGTAATCAAGTAGTTATTGATGTATCAATAGTGAAAACTGAAATGGCAAAAAATAGTCAGGAATCTTAAAGGGGAAACCCCCCCGGAATGTGAAGTGGTTAAAGAGGGATTGTCAGCCACAAAATCAAATTCCATTTAACAACTGCTCTGTGCTTAATATGGTGCCTGCAACTTTACCCTGCATAGCAAGTACTCCAATCTATTCAGAAATGTTTTTGCTGCAATAAATCTTATCTCAGTCATCCTGGCTCTATTTTTGCCATTGCCAACGAGAAGCAAGCTTGTCTTTACCCCCCCCCCCCCCACACACACACACACACATTCCTGCTCCTCACTGATTGGCTGAGGGCAGTTGAGTGAGCTGCTGAAGTCCATTCCATGTTGTGCTCACATGTGTTTAGAAATCAAGCTAGCTATGAAAATGTAGGAAATGAAATAAGGATTGGCTTTAGTCAGAGGGAATCAAGATGGAAAATGCCAGGAACAGAATTATCTTTATTTACTCTTTATAAGATTCAATGAAATAAAAATGTGGATAGTACAATACATCTGTTATGCAAGTAGAACAAGTAACTATTTACTTATACTGTATATGTTTTTTTCCCTGGGATAGTATGGCTGTCCCTACTGCTTTAATCATTCTTTGCAAAATTAGGTGTGTGGTGGGGGAGTGATTAGAGGCATAGCAGGGGTGTGTCTTAAAGGTGTACCTCTTTCTTATCACAAAAACCTGGGTTGTGTGGATCATGGCTATGCATTAAATCATGCTATTTTGACCACATCCTTCACATGTCCAGATTTAATTTTTTTAGTGCTTCTGGCAAGAGACGTAATGTATGAACATTGGGGGGGATCAAACTTTTCATGGACTGAATACAATTTGTAATTATGCCCTTGCTTATAGAGCTACTGAAATATAGTTTCACAGCAGCTCAAAAAATGTCAGTCTATGTCTAAACAAAATGAACTCACACGAAGAGGAGCAAAAATTATATCACATGTTAAGATCTATTAAATTAATATTACACATTTAGTGTATCAAAACCCAGATGTGAAACACTGAAAAGCAATTATACTACTACACAAATATGAAATGCATTTTTTATTAGTTTGGAGATAATGTGGATAGTGTCCTTTTACATAAACAATGAAAGCATGAATACAAACCTCCTCCACCCTTTTTTGGGAGAAAGTGTTTGACTGCAACTGTTTCTCAAGATGGAAGCTTTTCAAGCGTTCTTCTTTGAGTTGGCTGTTAAGACTGTCCACTTGACTCAAAAAAGTATCTTGATTGTTTTTCAAAGTCTTCATATTCTGATTATAGAAAAATTAAATTACATTAAAACATGGAAATCAGTGTGCAGTGATTTATTGTCTAAAAGCAACTGAAAGGCATCCAGTACAAATGAAAATACAGCTACATTCTGACATCTATTTTTAAAAGTTGTTTCCAGACATAGGCTTGTAAACGACAAGGAATAAAAGTTTTATGGAATTCAGAGAATAAACAGGAACGGTTTAAAGAATAATTTTGTAGATTCACAGAAATCCTTGAAATTTATGGCACAAGTGAATAACTTATGAATTACATTTCAGATGTCAGCTGTAAGCGCCACGCATGCCAAACTTTGGAAAATCTGTCCAGTTAAAGTTCATCAGAGTTAAAGCAAGTATTACACTTTTGACTATACAAGAGAAGAGAAATCATCTCTCTCAGATGTATTTCAGAACAATAGCCTGATCAGGAGAACAGCCCAGGATATTTACCTATTCCAGGCCACTTTTCTTCATAATTTGGTTAATAATAAAAACTAATAATTTTAAGTTGATTTAAGTTTTATGTAAACATATGCAGCTTGGCATTGGACCAATCAAATGCAGTACACTAATGTCATTGAATGGTCTAATTCAAAACTGCAAACAATTTCTAGAAAATTAGGGAAAACACTGAATCTACCCCAAATTATTAGCATTTTATTAACTATTGACATTCATACAATATACAATACAATATGATTTGTAAAGTGCTTTTCTCCCAAAGGACTCAAAGCGTATAACTATGTCTCAGATCAATACATAGTTGCAGGGTGGACTGTGTTAAAGGGGAAATAGGTGTTCATAAATGCCAGACTAAACACGTGGCTTTTCAGTTGAGCTTAAATGCTTCCAAAAATGGAGACATCCTAATTGGGTGAGGCATGGAGTCCCAAAGTGTAGGGGATGTGTGTCTTTGGCTTTAAAAGTTGCATAATAATAGGAGAGAAAAGGAAATGGATCCAAAATTGAGAAATTATAGGACAGTATTCCCTCAATAAAAAATTACTTTGGTCATTTAAATCACAACCAACAATGCAGATTATTACTTTATGCACCTGTGCAGTATATTATACTGGGCAATGGCCCCTTAATTTTACCATGCTACAAAGGGTATGGCCATGACGCAACTTACAAAATATTCTTGGCTCAGATCCCCTAAGACCAGAAGGAGATGCTTGACTACAAAATCACTTCAATTTTTTCTAGAAACAGTAGGTATTCTGGGTCTACAGCCTGTCAGGATACTACCTTAACTACTGTAGCCTTTTAGATGTGGCTCCTACTTCCAAAAAGGCTGCCCATGGACGTAGGAGGTTTGTCCATGAAAGAAAACCACCGCCACGGCCGATCGCGCACGCTCCTGCGCTCGTTCTCGCCGCCACCAGTTATCCCGGAGATCATTCATTGATCTAGGTTCCTGTGTCAATGATCGCGGCATCAATGTGATGCCTGCATCCTTGTTTAGTATACAAGTTGCACTTATGCGCTTTACTTCCTGCTCACGTGCTAAAAGCACATGTAGAAAAAAAATGTATGGAGACATCTTGTGACCAAATAGTAAAATTACACCTACAAGCATTTTTTTTAATAATCAGTATCACACTTACACTTAAAATTAACTCTTTCCCTCCCACACTCTCCCATAGTACCCAAATACTGGGACAAATGGGCAAATAAATTGTGTGGGTTTTAATTATGGTAGCATGTATTATTTTAAAACTATAATGGACGAAAAATAATGTTTTTTTTTCATATTTTTCATAATATTCCGGTTAAAGGAACCCTGAACAGTCCAAAAATTAATTAATTGGTACTTACCTCCAGCTCACCGTAGGCTGCGTAGGCTCCGTAGGCTGCGGCTCACTTCTCGGCGACGATTGGGCTTAAAGTTTGCCGTATACTTCCTGAACAGGGACGCTCTGCATCATCACGCCGGCCACTACACGTCATCGCGCCGGCCGATGCTTTTCTAACTCTGAAATATGCATGTGCAGGGCTGCCGCAATGACACGCATTGGCCGGCGGGATGATGCAGAGCATTCCCATTCAGGAAGTATACGGCCGACCTTCAGCCTGAAAGTTGCAAGTAAAGGAGCCGCCAGAGGGACTGGGAGCGGAGCCAGGAGGACGCCCAGTGATCTCATGGCCTATGAAGAGTTGGAAAAAGCCCCAGGCAAGTACCAGTTTCATTTTTTGGGCCACTCAGGGTCCCTTTAAAATGCATTTAGAATAGAATAATGCTTAGCAAAATGTACCACCCAAAAAAAAGCCTAATTGGTGGCGGAAAAAAACAAGATATAGATAATTTTGTTATGATAAGTAGTGATAAAGTTATTGGCGAAAGAATGGGAGGTTAAAGTTGCTTGGATGAATAAGGTGAAAAACACTGAAGACTGAAGTGGTTAAAGCCACTGTCCCTTTTATTTTCACTTAACTAAACTACACATAGTCATCATAATCATTAATGCTGCAACTTCCCTGTCCAGCTCTCTGCTTTGTGGTTGTCTATTGTTTTTCCATGACTAATCGCTCAGCAAAACCACGTCTTTTTAGCTACACTCGAGGCAAAGTGTGTACAACAGCAAGCATGTCTATACAGCCTCTCTATACTATACGTCAGTTCAAAGACACTTTTAAGCTGGTAAGCTTTTAAAATCCCAGAATAAACTTAGTCACAAAGGATCATTTGCCAAAAGCGTAGCAAAGAATGAGAATGTGATTGGCTTCCAGAGTAACAGCTTCAAACATTGATAACAGCTTCAATTTTTATTGTTCCATTGTGTAAATGACTCCTTTCAGTCGTTTGAGACCTAAAGTTCCAAAGCAGCTGCAAATTATAATAAAAAAAAAGCAAAACAAACTATAATCTAGATACCGAGGAATGACAAATCCTTCCATATATTTGCAGTCAGACTGAGCTGGAACTTCTAATTGCTGAAAAGCAACATGTTGCAAATGACTGCCTCACATCCTCATTCAATGTCTTGTGCTGCACAAACATCAACTGATAGAAAAGCAAAAATACTTTTACTTTAGTAAACCTGCTTTCACGCCAGACAAGCTAATTATTCAGAAGAGTTTTCATTTACAACCACTACTTTGTGTTTTCTGAAAAATAATCTTTAAAACACAGTTCACGGTTTCAAGGTTTGGAAGACACCCAACCTCTGAGGTATTCAAAACCTTTTCTAGTGCCTCCTGAACCTATTGAGGCAAAGGCAGAGAGAAGGCCCAGCCTAAAGCATCTTTGAATCTGCTGACAGGGCTTTCATTAGTCATTTGGTTAAACCAATGGGAATCCTCCTTAGGAATATGCTTATTGGTCCACTCAATGGACCAATAGGGAACAGTGGCAGGGATATAAAGATGCTTCAGACGGGTCTCCCTTAGTATTGGGGTGATAGTACAGTGGTGACTGGCTGGTGGCTCAGCAATCAAGATTTCAGAAGAAAAAAGGCACAAGCAAAGATCAGTAAAATAACAGAAGACTAGAAGACTAGAAGAAAAGAGGTTAAAAAGAGAATTTCACTGTCAGCTTTTATTTCAAATAAACTTCTTTTTGAACCTTTTGTCAAAATGACTGCTTTTTTTACATATATACCTGAGGGGGGTATACAAATCTGGGGGTGCCATATTGGCACTAGAGGGGAGCACAGGTAGTACACAGGAGCAGTGGGAGGCACAGAGGGCCCCCAGGTGGCACAATCGAGGCAGAAGAAAAAAAAAAGGGGGAACGGGTGACTCAATGGGAGGCAGTGGAGGCACAGGGGCTCAGGTGGCACAATAAGGGGCAGTTGCGGCACATGGGTAAAAAGAGGGGGAAAAAAGGGGACACTGGAAGCACAGGAGGGCAAAATGTTCCAACTTACAAATTCAAATTAAGTACAAACCTACAGTCCCAACCTTTTTTGTTAACCAGGGACAAGCATAAGTGGTATCCCAGGTGGTAACCCAGGTTTGCCAGTATATAAGGGCACAATTTGCATCTGAATTTAGTGTTCTATCCAGAAATTCTTTCCAGCCCGTTAGCAGGAAAATGTAGCCAAACAGAGTGGGGCAGGGAAATACAAGGCTGGAACTTCCATAAGGGCAGCCTGGGCAATTGCCAAGGGCACCAGAGCCATCTGACAGGGGACACTGAGAAATCACACGGTAGACACACAGAGAAACACACACTACACTACACACTGTACACACAGGAAAACACACACAGTACACACAAAAACACAAACACACTACACACATACAGAAACAAACGCAAAGAAACACAGACAGACACACACCCTACACACATTGCACAATAGGCTTTTCTTAGACATAGGAATATCTTACCCTGGACAGCTACCGCACATGATGGGGGCGAGCCAGCTAGGACTGCATTGAATATTAAGAAGGAGGCAGAACACATGCTGACAGCTCTCCCATTGTGTGTCAGCAGCAGAGAGTGTCATCTGCTGTACCAATTTATTGCACTGCTGCCCCTTACAGGATTAGGTTTGCAGCATTGTCGGGAAGTTCTGATAGGAGAGGAGTGAGGAGGGAGGCCAAGACAGCTGGGCGCTCACTAAAATTAGATGGGTGGAATGCCCATCTGACAGGGATTGGGGAGAACACTTGCAAAGGGATACATCAAAATAGCTTTACTTATTATTGATTTTTTAAAATTGTTTTGTCATGGAGTGTGGTAAAAAAAAGCAGAATTGTTTTGTCATGGAGTGTGGTAAAAAAAAGCAGACCAATGGGTTGCTCTAAAGATTCTGCCACTTTACTGCTCTCCAAGACAAGATCTTTTTACATGTTCTAAAGATAAATGCAACAGTTTGAACAGTTCGTAGTAAGCATCACTAGAAAGATACAGAGACTCCATAGCAATATAATGTGTTGCTAAGTTAGTTAGACCACTATGATAAGTATTACCAATGATAAACACACTCTAGTTGAAAGCAGTTTACATTTTTAACTACTGGGAGGGAGAAGATCACACACACACACACACACACACACACACACACACACACACACACACACACACACACACACACACACACACACACACACACACACACACACACACACACACACACACACACACACACACACACACACACACACGTCATCTTTGCTTGATGGCATGTGAACATCATCTTCCTCTTGATGTCATTCCAGCGGCTTTTTTTTTTTTAGGTTCAAATCTGGAAATTGTTGATCCTCCAAGACCTTAATTCCCCTCTGTAAGTACATCCTATGTGAATGCCGGGTAGTTCGGCGCAGGGTGAACCAAATGACGGCTCTCCCTGCTGCTAAACTCCACGGTTATGGCGCCAGTACAGATTTACTTAAATGTTTTTATTGTAGGCACTTGTTATTGACCTAAAGAAGCGGGCTATGACCTGTGAAACACCTTGTCTAATGTGCATGAATAAACATACCATATCTTTTTCCATTACTAGAGAAGGTAAGACGTTCTTCTGAGAAGGTAAGATGTTTCACTTATCATTTACATACCAACTTCCAGTTGGACGCCTCCACCGATTTTTAGTATAGTCCATACCCAAAGGGGTCCCAGTATTGAGGACAGTGGTGCTTATCCAGGATAGTGACCGACCGAGCATCTACACCTACAGACCTGGGATGCCTAGTGGGAACAGTTATATTCCTGCAGGCTCCGACGGTGGTTGCACGTTATTGGAACCCAACTTTGTGAGCATATTACCTACAATCGAAATGTATTTTCCCTTTATTAAACCATACTGCACAATTGGGCTCCTGGTCTCTCTCATCCTACAGATACTTGGAGGTTATGGGTAACCATCAAGGATTGACTTTTCTTCACTGAGTTCTAGGTTTTAGTACTAGGTACCACCAAAATGTATTAAGGCCAGAACAAAGTACAGACCATTCACTGCCTCTTCAGGAAAATCAAAAAGTATTTTGGACAGAGAAATAAAGGTTAAAAATACTGTTCCTTTAAAATGTGTAAGAATAAGTATCTATATTGAATTGAGAAGTATGAAAACACAGAATAAACAACTCCAAAAGGAACATGCAGTAGGCTAAAAATAAAAATGCATCCAGAACTTCAAAATGCATGAAAATATACCTCTTGAAGTGCATGAAACTTGCTCTCAAGCTCAGCAAAAGCCCTGTTCTTCTCTGTTAACTGTTTCTGCAGTTTAATCGTAACAACATTCTCTTTGATTGTAGATCTGTAATAAAAGGAGCAGATAAAAAGAAGCAGATAAAATAAATCGAGTGATAAAGCACATAAAAAAAGACACACAGAAAATAACACACAGACACTCAGCAAACGTGTCATAAAGCAGTTCAAAAATGTATATCATCAAGGTTAAGTGTTCTGGTTAATGCCATATTTATATAATTTCACATATTAAAAGATTACTTGATTGTCTGTAGCATAATCTGAGAATACCATTATTATGGGTGGTTGTAGTATTGACACATTCATGTTACCAAACATAGGATATATAGGAAAACAACAAATTCTACAACTTTAAAGTAAATAAGTAGTAAATAAGAAAAAATACAAATACTAGCTGCAGTTTCTCTTTCTACTTTTGTACATCTCTGTTCCTTTCACCATATCTTGATATTGTTATGAAAATAAAAAAAGTACAGGAATCATATTTTGTGGGCACATTTATCAAGACAGATGCAAGCAAAACTGGAGCAGTTGCCCAGAGGAACCAGTTGGAATCCTTGTTTTCGGCAATTACTCAAAGACATCACTGCATAGTTCAACTATGATCCTAATCCTATAACTAGGATATATTTATCTGTCTGAGTTTGCATGACTTTAGAGCTAAAGGCTCATACACTTGCTCAATTAAAGTGAACCTCCAGACTAAAAATCTACTCGGCAGCACCGAAGAGGCTTGGTGTTTCTTTAACAGTTTCACAGCATCAGCACTTTGTTTTTCTTACCCAAATCTCATTCTTAGCTGCACAGAAGAAAACTGCCCGGGCATTTTTCCCCTGATGCTGTGCAAAACATGATGGGATTTCTGATATTGTTGTTCTCGTTCTGCTGTTTTGGCACAATTTATTTTTTTTCTTTAATTTTGAATTTGAGATTTGAAGCCTAGCGAGCAGCTGGGGGACAGGACACAGCTAGGACACAGAACAGTTGGAACTGAGTCTCATGCACCCTGTCACCTCCTTTCAACCAAAAAGATGGCCGCTCCCATGAATAGATGGCTGCCCCCATGAAATCACAAACATGTGTCTATTCTTTTAAAAACAGGGTGGGTAAGAGATTATATTACCTATCTAACATAACTAATGTAGCTTAATGACAGAATGTTTGTATAGGCTGAAGTTCCCCTTTAATGTCACCTGATGGGTATCAGGACCCGATCCCACAGGTGACATTGCAGGACCGGGGCTGTGCAGACACATCGCTTTGCTATGCAGTGAAGTGAAAGAGCGCAGGAATGACGCCCCTCAGCAGGCGGGATAAGTGGGGGAGAATAACACTATCTTCCGTCATTAAGCTGAAGTGATCCCCATGATAAATTGCTAGCTGAACAGTCGGGGGCATTAGGGGCTGCTGTGCAAATGCTGTATTCTCGGCAGGGGAGGTCATTATCAGCCTCCTCATGAGTACTGGTCTTAGCATGTGTACTGGCCTTTAGTTTAGGTGGCACCCAGTTAATGAACTGGTACATTTAAACCAGTACAGACTTGGGGAAATTTGGGAAATTCCATTTGATTGTGTCCACTGTGGTATTTAAATTCAGGACTACAACGCTGCAAGGCAAGAGAGCTAACAAATTAGCCATTGTACTATGCAAACTAACACCATATGTGCACATACTGAACACTTTATTTTTATGGAATATGAACACAACATTCACCTTTAAAACACTGATAACAAATAGCATGTCCCTAGAAATCTGTGCTATGTTACTTGACCCAAGAATGGCTTAGTGGGTGGCAGTGCAATGATGACATAAAGCAGGCAGAAGCTTCTGAAGAGATTCATGGATAATAAACATTTTGAGAATCTTTGATAACCTTTGAATATAATACAGACTTTTTTTTCTTTTTTGTATTTATTGCACTCCTTGACACTTGTGCACATATTGGAAACATAGTCACAAAGCAATCATGAAACCAGAAAACCAACTACAAAGCCCCAACATCTGTAATCCAGCTGAAGACCTGAAATGCTTATTTTTATTCTTAGAAAAATCAAAGCACAATGTGTTTTGGCATCATCTGCCTCATTGTCCTCACAAAAAAGATAAACAACTTTGTATGACTGGGTCAATTCCAAAGTAAAAAATAAAAAAAAATAAAAGTGTTGAAATAACAGACGAATGCAACATGATACACCCATAAATTATGGCTGTGATAAGCGGAAGCAGCACTGTGGTGCATTCTATAACACAAGGAGACTTGCTTAATACTGAATATCTTTTGCCACACATCAAAGAAACTGCATGGATGTCTTCAAATGGCCCCGTCTGGCTGGAAGCCTTGTTATGCTCTTGGACATTTTTGGGATGGTTAAAGAGATAGAAAAAATATTGTGGTGAAAAGCATATGAAAGATACTTACTGACACCACACATCATTTGCCACTTTTTCTCCAGACTCTCACTCTATATTCAGCCTGTGGTTTATACAACTAAAATAATAAACTCTGAGCTCCCTGAAACTGGACATTGCAGTTATGTTAAATTAATTTTTCAGAATATAGAAGTAACTTGTTAAGTTGTGTTGCCTCAGGTTGTGGAGGGGGAAAAATATTTCAACTTTTTTTTCTATCACTGAAGGCAATTTATAAATGTATGTCCCTTTCATTTATTAAAAAACAAACAAAAAAATCAGTCATCCAGTGATGCACATCATGCCTTTCACAATGATTTCGCCACACTGAACTGCTAATGCATCAATGTGAATGTACCATTACAATTTAATCACCTTGTGTTTGCTATGTGTTTATATTGTTCACTGCAACTCAAATCCTAGCGTGAAAGTAGCCCAAGTGGTTTGTGGACATCCCTCAACTAGCAATGAAAAAGAAATTCTCAGAGCATGTACATTTCTGCTGAGCTGAGCTATCACACGGGACCCACTAGTTGCTGTCCAATTAGCCAGTGGCTGTGTATATTAATCAGCTGCCAGTCCATTGATAAGGAACTAGTGGTTTTCATTTGCTTAACAGGGATTACACTTAACATGGATCTGCCTGTTAGGAGAATATTACCCATGTCTACAGTCTCAGTTAAGGCATATATTGAAAGCAGAGCACCATGTACAAATATATGCAAAATATATGCCATGTCAACACCAAATAATGGATACAAATAGATGGAAAAAAAATCTACAAAAAGATGTGCACCACGATGAGTCACTTCATTGTTATAACCATATGAAAAAAAAACACAATGAGATTTCTATACGATCTACAAACTGGTAAAAAATAACCTCATATTATATAAGCGATATAAATAATAGCAAGACATTTTGAATCAGGTTGATACCATTTATTGGCTAACTTAAAATTAAATAAGAGTAAGCTTTCGGCTATTGAGCCTTTGTCAGACTGAATCCTGCTACATGCATGCAACATCAAAGGGGATACATGGATTTCAAATGTATGTATCCCCTCTGATGTTGCACGTATATAGCTGTCTGTTCTAACCTCTCTTGTAAGCATACAGGATTCATTCTGACGAAGGGTTAATGTAACGATTGCGAATTATCTCCGTGGTCTGCGCACAAGGTGTGCGCTGACACGGCGTAAGTCCTCCACAAGCGTATAAAACGGCAGAACCCAGCTTGGTGCAATGCACTGGTAGAGGGAAATTCTCACCGGCAGATGGAGCTGTGGAGTGCAGAGGAACAACCCCTCTGCACTGCCACAGATGTCAGATGGGAATTGTACGAATTGCAATAATGCAGGGCAAGATAGCCCTCAGAGAAAGAGAGTGAGCACAGCGACAGAATGTATGTGTGTCCACCAATCTAGTCACCCCCCGGCGACGGTGAACACACAACAACGGAAATCAAGTGGGAACACAATCGCAAGAGTGGCGATTGCCAACAGTGACACAAGACCGAATAAAGACAGAGCACAAGTGTAGCAAGAAAGACACAGCAATAACAATGATCAGAACGCCAAGGAAAAGAACAAAACGCATTAGCTAAGCACGGTCGCCGCGCGAAAAGCGCAACAGAGACAAAGCACGCCAACCCTAACTAACCAATGCAACACGAAAAACGAATAGAGAACGCAAACGCTTGCTAAACGGTTACCTCTCCAAGCCTACAGCAAGCGTTCGTTCCAGACAAGACAGACAGAAGGAGCAACCAGTAGCAACCGCAGCTCTGGCCTATACTCCCAGACAGAGTACAGAAGGAACCACCGCCACTACCGCTTGGGCGGATGCGATCCAAACAGACAGACAGATGGGGCTACCAGTAGCAACCGCTGCTCTGGCTTGCACCCCTAAGGCAGAATACAGAAGGAACCACCGCCACTACCGCTAGGGCGAATGCGATCCAAACAGACAGACAGATGGGGCTACCAGTAGCAACCGCTGCTCTGGCTTGCACCCCTAAGGCAGAATACAGAAGGAACCACCGCCACTACCGCTAGGGTGAATGCGATCCCAACAGGCAGAACAATTTCCTGTCGACCGCCGCTGGCGACAAGACAATTGCAACAGAAAGACAGTACAAGGCAAAACAGATAATACAACCTGACTACGCTAGAAGGAATGCTAGTGCACTCCAGAGGAATTACTCTAAGATAATCTTAGCAAACAATTAGCAAAGGCTGAGACTCCAGGTAAGTTAGCAGGAACAAACCATCATGACCAGCAAGGGATTCTGGGAGGAAATGGCATTTATACGGCAAGCCATCAAAGGAAGCAGCTAAGCAATTTGCATGCCAAGTGGATGCAAATTCCTCACCAGAGCAGGAGCTCAGCAAGTTGCAAAGTGAAGACAGGTCTCCTTTCCAGGGACCTGTAGCACTCAGACCTACAAGATGGTCAAAAAGCTGTCTGCCTGTGCAGACAGCAAAGCAGACCATTACACTTAATAGCCAAAAGCTTATTCTTACATAATTTTAAGTTACCCAATAAATGGTATCAACATGATACAAACCTTCTTGCTTTTACTGATGGCTAACACTATAATATTCTACTGCTACATATAAATAATAGTAATACATAGCTGCTGAACAGGTGTTTTGCAGGAAACAAAATAGTCTTCCATAACGCTCAAACAAAGGTCCAGGGAGATCTGTCTGTACTGTAAGCTAAGTCAATCCCGCAAAAACTATGGAGCCGATTTCGGAAAGCATGAAAATTTGGAGTTATGCATTTATCACAGCACTACATCCATATTTTTTTGCTCGTGCCGTTTATAAAATAGCAACAATGCCCCCATAGTGCCGTTTATAAAATAGCTATAAGGCTCCCTGCACACTGCAAAACCGTTTGCAATTTCGATTCCGATTCCATTTCCGATTTTCCCTGAATACATTCAACAGAAAAACGGATCAAAAAATGCAGCATGCAGTAAAGATTAAAAATTGGAATTGGATGTAAAAACCAATTAAAAAGCGGAATCAGAATCGCATGCAGTGTGCAGGGGGTCTTACATCACCATGTGCCTAGTGTCCAACTGACATTTTACTTATTTTTTTGTGTATTATTATTATTTTTTATGTAAACAGCCCTGACCTCTTTCACAGCGATTTGTAGAGTATAAAGTAATGTCATTGACCCTTAGAGAGGCTCATCATTAAATCCTTACCTTATTTGTAGTCTTGTATAATATGGTATCCCTTTTATAAATAAAGGCCAATTTTGGCTTGAACCAATTAATTATATGTATGTTTTTGGTATGAGAGGGGACCATAGTTGTAGGACAACAATGTAAACACAGCAAGATCATGCATACATTTTGTTTACATATGGAAATGGTCTACACATGCATAAAGCAGCAATAAGGGTTATTGATGCCTGAACTTTGTAAGTATGGGTATCCTTAACAAGGCAAGCTATTTTGGCGCAGTGCCTAGAAATTTGGGCTCCGCCATGGACCACTACGTTAACTGTGGCTACAAAAGCACCCAATGTATAATTTGGGCACTGAACATAGCCCAAATTTATGTAAAGCAAGGGGTGAGCGTGCTAGGCATAGGGTTTACAGTAGGGTTAGATTTAGGAGTAGCTGCGGTTTTACAACTTCCACACTAATAAGCTTGATTCACTAAACTGTGCTAACTGATATTACAGTCACGCTAGCTTTTGCATGCATTATAACGCGCATAACGTTTTCCCACGCAAATGCAAATCTTCTTGTGAAAACACCCGCGTTTTCGTGCAAAGATTTGTTTGCGCGCGCAAAACGTTTGCAAAACGCTAGCGAGACCCTGATATATCAGTTATCATGGTTTAGTGAATCAAGCCCTTTGTGTACTAGTGACCATTGAGTAAAGCATACTGCTCCCCATCGTGGCCTCCTTGCAAGCCTGGAATACATGCTGGTTATACCATCAACGCAGCTGCCAGAGGGAAGCATGTCCACCTCCACCACTGCAGCCTGAGAGCCTGGTCCCCGGCTACCAAGTGGTACAAATGCTACTGTAGGCTGTTAGCCAAACACAGCCACATCTTAAGGAGGTGAGACCTGCCCTGGATAGGGCCCTACGCCATATTTACACTATAGCTGAGAGCGCTTTTTTCTTTTATTATCTTTGTACTACAGTGGATACAGAGCTGCCCAGATTAACATCATGCCTGATCGCTGCACCTAGGGAGACTATCCAACTCCTGCCATACACTGACCATGTATAATTTGGGCACTGATCATAGCCCCAATTTATGTAAAGCAAAAGGTGAGCGTGTTAGGCATAGAGTTTACAGTAGGGTTAGATTTATGAGTAGCTAGGGGGAGGATTAATGTAAGGAGGAGGAGGCAGAAGCCTTAGAAGAATATTGGCACTATTACCAATATTCTACCAGCGGCTTCACCCGTCACACAAAATTTACTGGACACCCTTTTTATATGTATGCATCCTGAACACCTGCAAGTCAGAGTTGGAGAAAGGATCCCTTGATGCTTTCTCCTGTCAGTTACTATGCCTTACTACCATGTTATGTTTGAGTTATTGCCAACATTTTGCTGCTGGAAGCCATTCAGTGATGCAACTGGATGATTTACTTTATTGCTGCAATTCCCTACTACCCTTTAATTTATTGTGGCGTTATAAATACCTCACTAATTGCACGGAAAATTGCAGTAATAACACCACAAATTACAGTGGTAAATTTCCCTTGTAATAATTGTGGTTTTATCTCTCTGCCCCAGGATAAAAATAAAAACAAGCATAAGTGCATTAATAATTAAATGGCTGATGAAGAGAGAAAGGATGTACTAAATAGGTTTCACATGAAGAAAGATTTCTAAATCTTCTGTAGACAAAAAAAAAAAAAAAAAAGTTTTGTTTATTTTGAATAATGAGGTGTAAGCCAGTAGAATCAGCATGAAATTTCTCAGGAATCTGCAGCATCTGCCGCCGCCCCCCTAGTGTATAAATGTCCTCCCTGCGTGTGCATTTATTGCCATACCTGTCCTATGTCGCCCACCACACGATGCCCATCTGCCTTCCTCTTCACAACTCCATTTGCACTTTACACGCTGCCGGCGTATAGAACAGTGTGTGTGTGTGTATGGCAGCAGCAAGTCGGCAGATGCGGCAGAACCCAAAGGGATTTCATGCTGAAATCAATTAGGATTTTTTTTTAAATTTGTTGCATCATGTTTTTAAGCTAAGTTGCTAAGAACTATAAGAATTTTGATAAAATGTAATTCTTGGGAAATTGTGGGGACATTTGGAATTTATTAAGAGGCATGTGGAAATAAAGGGGGAAAACTGTGGACAGTAATTGTAAAAGAAAACAAAAAATCCATCAGGAATCTGGGTAATTAGTAACTCCGGCAGACAAAGACTATGTGCAAGCATATTGAGTAGCATGACATATCTGGACTGCAGCAGTAAGTTGTAAAATATACCCCAGAAGCAATTCCAATAATTCTACACATGCAGCAATTAATTCCAATGCCCACCACTGTGTGCAATGTGGCTCTTTAAAATCCCATTAACTTTAATATTTCCCTTCAGGATGTCAAAGTTAACCTTCTTGAAGAAACTGAATACTCTGTCAGAAGCCTGTGTGCTCCCATCCAAAATACAAACAAGGATTTAAATCAATCTTGCTCCTTGAAGAAGTACATACATAGATAGTTTATGTGGGTAACGAAATGAGCAAAAGAGCACCCAGAGTGGGATGGGTGAAATAAATAATGTAATGAAAACAGCTACAGGTGCAAAGACATTAAAACAGAAGTTACAATAATTACACTGGAAGCGGCAAGTGGCTTGACTTAGAAGCAAAGTCAAAGACCCCTGTAAATATGCACCCCTCCAAGCAAGAGTCTCAAACAATGGTAGCTATACATACACCCTACTGCATGTCGTCATATTCAGTCAAGACCATAAAGCATTATGTTAAAGTGAAGAGACAAAGGACGCTGCACTACATAAAATTAAAACTTAAAGAGGAACTTCAACCAAGTCAGTAGCCAGTATGTCATTTCCAACAAGAAATCTTTATCTTTTCTTAAACAGATCATCAGGGACGTCTGTGTGGCTGCTATTGTGGTGAAACCCCTCACACAGTGTGATGTCGTAGCCATGACAGTTTCCTGCCTGTGAACCTCACTGTATTGTGGGAGATAATGGCCATTACCAACTGCCAAGTAAGCAGTATCTCACATTTTTAGTGGGTGTGTTTTTTAGAGGACAGTCTGATTTTTTTCATCTCTGCCAGAAGTAAATATGACTTGCATGCACGAGGTAGAGCAAACTACATAAACAAATTACAAACCAAGTATCAATCATTTCTTGATATACCGTATCTTATATTTTTTAAATTCTCACTTTGAAATGTCTTGACCCCACTACCCCACAAACACATAGAAACTATCTTTGTACAATTCCTCTTTAAAGATTTTAGACATGCTATTAACCAGCAGTTTTGTGTGTACTCCTTGTTTACATTATGGATGTGGAGAGGTGCCCAAAATCATAAAATATAGAAGGTATGGATCATGAAGAACACATAGTAGAACATTTTCTATCACTTTCTCCTATTTCTTCAGATAGAAACCATCTTTTCTCACACACTTATATTTTCATTTGAGTGCATGGAATGAACCATGTTAAACTCTCTGGAAAGTTGCAAATCTTGAAAACAAAGTATGTGTTACATAATAGGTTGAAACCCTTAGACTGACTCGCCACAAACATGTAATTTTATGCCCCAAGATATATATTCAGAACGCTGAAAAAAGAAGACAGAATAGCTGCATGGAAAATTGATTTTTATAAAGAAGGTACAATGGATAAGGAGACTTAATCCCTGAGATTTGTTTTGTGAATCAACTACACAGCCTTGCCTTCTTTTTGAATGCTTCTGATTTATCGATGTTAGCTGGGAGAGAAGACAAAAAGACAAGACAAGACAAATAGCATTTATATTGTGCCATTCTCCTGGTGGACTCAAAGCGTCAGAGCTGCAGCCACTAAGACACGCTCTAAAGGCAGTAGCAGTGTTATGGAGTCTTGCCCAAGATCTCTTACTGAATAGGTGCTGACTTACTGAACAGGAAGAGCTGAAATTTGAACCCAGGTTGCCCTTGTCAGATACAGAGCCCTTAACCAGTGCACTATCCAGCCACTGAGAGACGTGTCTATATCTGTTAATAAAAGTATTTTATTTTATCATGGCGTTGCATGGGAAGTGGAATGGAAAGCGCTCTGAAACTAAGCAGCATCTGGCCTATATAGAGCGGAAGGAAAGGCTTCTCGGCCACTTTAAAGACTCTGAAGTCTCTTTTTTTTACCAGTTTTTTTTTTTTTATTTAGTCCTGTTCAGCATTAGTGAATTTGCCACAAGTGTTTCATACCAGAGAAGTAGCTCAGCAAAGTTCCTGGGCTCTGCAGATCCTCCTTTTGGGTAGAGGCAAAGCTGCACGCAGTAGCTCTGCCTCTACTCCAGTCAATGTCAGACTCTCCCCACCCCTCTCAGTCTTTTTTCACCAAGAGGGGCAGGGAGAAGCAGAGATCGGCAGAGATTGATTGGATAGGAGGCAGAGCTACAGCGCAAAACTTTGCCTCCCAGGGCAGCAGAATCTACAACCTGCAAAGTCGTAGAACTTTACAGGTCTATTTCTGTGGTATAAAACACTTGTTCTGCTGCGGGAATGCGGCAAATCCACTTAGAATTTAAAGCTGAATAGGACTAAAAAAAAAAAAAAAAAAAAAAACAGGTTAAAAAAAAGAGACTTCAGAGTCTCTTTAAAGGCACATATTGAGCAGCTGCTTCTCCACCACAAATATATGACTGCAATGTGCCCAAACCAAAATCCTCACCCCTTCACCACCATGCTTGATAACACAGCATAAAACTAAAAGAAAACTGGTATAAAGTCACTAGAACGGTTCATACCCTAAAGAGAAACCGTAACGAAGGATTGAACTTCATCCCAATCAATAGTTCGTACCCACTTTCCCATGAGAAATATTTTCCTTTTCACAAATGGATCATCAGGGGGCTCTGTATGGCTGATACTGTGGTGAAACCCCTCCCACAGTGTGATGTCAGGACCATGGTTCTGACATCACACTGTGGGAGCTTGTTGCATTGTGGGAAATAACAGCGGTTTACAACTGCCAAAACAGCAAGCAGCACCTCCTTCCATTGACATCACCTGCCAGCAGTAAAAATGTCACCATGTGATAAATGTCAGAATGTAATTCAGGGAGAGGAAACATTTTACAATGGGCAAACACTGACTAAATCATTTATACATAATAATTGTAAAAATGAAGCACTTTTTTATTACGTCATTTTCACTGGCATTCCTCTTTAAAGTTTCATTTCGCTGAAGCTAATTAAGGACATAACAGATTATTTTGTCCAGGTAACAACAATCGTATCAACTAGCCTGAGTGAAGTGTAATGACTCCTTCCAGTGACTTTGTACCACTTTCTATTAGATTTATGCTGTATTTAATGTTTAGTAGCAGAGATTAAATTGGGTTTCATACCACTGAGTTTCTCTCAGCAATCAAAAGTCAGAAACACATATATTACAAGATTTGGATACAGGTTCACTTGAATTGCTTGGCATCCAGTGGTTATGTTCATCTTAGGAACCAGGGCAAATCTGACATTTCAGTTATGTCCCTATTGATTGAGCAACAACTTCATCATTACTCATGACTCCTACACGGTTGGAGTTTTTTTTTTCCAAACATGTATCTTATGTTGCTGGCATAATGTTTGGTGAAGATATTTGATTTTGTGTACTTTCTCCTTGTACTGAATAAAGGATAATTGGCCATTTTACCTTGGTAAAATATGATCTTAAAGAGACACTGAAGCGAAAAAAAAATATATGATATAATGAATTGGTTGTGTACTATGAATAATTACTAGAAGTTTAGCAGCAAAGAAAATATTCTCATATTTTTATTTTCAGGTATATAGTGTTTTTTCTAACATTGCATCATTCTATAATATGTGCAGATTACACAAGACTCAGCATTCAAAATGATTCTTTCAGAGCAGTCTGTGAACTAATGACCTCTCCTCTGGCAGAGAAAAAGTAAACAGTTCAATAACACTTGAGATAATAAAAGTCAGATAACATCCCTCTCCACGACTTTGAAAGTCGTAGAGATTAATTGCTTTTTTGCATAGAGATAACAACTGGAGTTTCTTAACTCTTCCTGTACTGGAAACAATTAGACTGATGTATCTGATCTTAATGTTTTATTTCTTAGCTGTACTACACATACAAATCATAATATCATATATTTTTTTTCACTTGAGTGTCTCTTTAAATGTGTGATTATAAGAGTTGGCTAAACGGTATAAACTGTAATAGCCTCCATGCTCAGCTCCCAATTCATCAAACATTCTGCATATCTTCTGCCCATTTTAGTGATTATTATTTAAAGGATAACTATCACAAAAATACATAACATTAAAAAAACCTGTAAACACAAACTGTAAATGTAAGACATGCAATTCGCTCAGAGTAAGATGCACTATAAATTACTTTCTTCCTATGTTGCTGTCACTCACAGTAGATGGCAAAAATCTGGGATGTTCAGTGTTTTCTTTATTCATCACAAAAGCACTTCCTGGAAAGGATCTATGTAAAGATGCTGCCAGGCCTCCTTACTACGGATGTAAGGGTTAATAGCAGGTCATCCGCAAATTGTCTTTGTATTCTGACTTTCCTCCCTTGAATATCTGGAGAAGACCTAATTTTATTAGCAAGGGGTTCAATTATTAGCACGAATATAGCCGGGGAAAGGGGGCATCCCTGTCTTGTTCCTTGTTGGATGTGTAAGTGTAAGGAGGAATTAGAACGGAGTTTGAGATGGGCTATAGGGTTGGAGTAAAGGCATTCGACAGCTTGGAGAAAGGGGCCATAGATACCTGCTTTTTGTAATGTTGTGAGCATAAAAGACCAATCAATAGTGTCGAACGCCTTCTCCATGTCTAGGGATAACAAGGCAAGACGGGTCTTTCGTGATTTTAATGTGAAGAAGATTGGTTACTTTTCTAACATTGTCAGGCGCCTGACGCAATGGGACAAATCCCACCTGATCTCTGTGTGTGAGCGGGCATAAAACTTTAAGTCTAGATATCAATATAGCGGTTAGGAGTTTGTAGTCAAGGTTTAAGAGCGATATTGGTCTACAATGTTTTATGTCCAAAGGGTCATGTTTAGGCTTCGGGATGACTGTTATAACAGATTGTAGGAATTCAGGGGGTGGTGTTTTGGAAGTGAGGAGGTTAAGTCTCACCCTCACTTCCTGAAAAAGATTAGGGATAGAGTGATCGACATAGTAATTCAACAATCCTTGAATAGAAGATTGTCTAAACATCTAACGACTAAGTGGCTGTTGGAACTTAGGTCTGAATGTCTATTGACTATCTCTGAATGATTGTATTAGGCAATCTTCCTGGGTAAAATAGAATCTGTGATTGATGAGGAACTGCCGTTTTGTTAGGTAGTCCTGAGTTGACACCAACTTCCAATGGCCAGAAATAATGGTGAGGGAGGAGTCATCACTAATTAGGTAGGGATAGATAGATGGGAAAGGTCAGGAGGGTGATTGGGGTGTTCGGCCAGCATAAGCCTAAAAGGTGACTGTCCTAATTATAAATTAATTGGACTGTGGTGAAATTCTAAGGGAGTTGTACATAATAAATGCCACCTAAGGGGGGACTGATGTCAAAAGACCCTTGGGTTATATAATGTTATGTCATTTCTTATGCACACTCACTCTGTATGTAACCAGCTATATCAATAATGCTTGTTAATTTGCTGATGTTTATCATATAAGTTGATTTTCCTTCAAATGTGTATCAAATCAATCTATACTTATATTCCTATGATTGGAAGAGGCAGCTTGTTCAGACGGTCACAAGACAGTGACAGGATGCTCAGCTTGCAGTTTGTTGGAACGAGACAATCACAACATTATGAGAAGATAGCAACAGACATTACTCAACCAGAAGAATGCTTATACCAGCAGATTTCACTAACCAATGGACAATCTAACATTAATCTAGCATGTTCAGCAATTATTATTTTATATGGAATATGTATATCCATAAGAAAACCCATTTTTATAAGTCATATTAACATGTGATTACATTCAGGGCCGGATTTAGGGGAAGGCCGCCTAGGCCATGGCCTAGGGCACCACAGGAGAAAGGGCACCAAAGCAGCAGGCTAAACTGGTGCAGCATTTGCAAGCTTGAAAGTGCTGCAATGTAGGGAGATCAGGTGAGCGCCTGACCATGGTACTTTGCTGCTAGTCACCTGTGCAGTGGCCACCTTGCTCTCTGTGCACGTTTGCATTGTGACCGGCAGCTATGGACTTGGGCAGCATTGGAGACGGGACGGAAGAGGAAGCTTCTGCACTGGAGATGAGTGGAGATACGAGTGACACTGATGGCTGCTGCGGTGTGAAGGCAAGCTGGCTACCTATACTGAAAGGGGGGCGGGAAAATAAGGGATTAAGGGAGTCATCTGGCTACTTATACTGGAGGGAAGGGGGAGGGGTCATCTGGCTACCTATACTGAAGTGGGGCGGCTGGTGACAGTGGCCTTGGGAGGTAAAGAGTACAAATCCGGCCCTGATTACATTACGCCATAAGCTAAATAAAAGCTCTCCCCGAGCTCTCTGGGGCAGAGAATTATACCATCCACTTTTGGTGTGAGACTCTCAATTATGCATGCATAATCTGTTTTGATTGTAGGTAAGACCCGAGGCCTACATCCTTGAGATATTTCTCTCAAGATCACCATCGAGGATAGAGTTAAATAGTCTTTTGAGATAGGGGATGAGAATGTTTTTGAATTTCTTATAGTAAATGGCCGAGAAGCCATCTGGGCCCGGGGCTTTACCGTTTTTTAGCTTTTTAATGGCCAGGAAAATTTCCAGATCAGTGATAGGGACATTAAGAGCAGACACTTTTTCAGGGAGCAGATGGGGAGTTCTCAGATTTTGATAAAAAGAGTTGATATTTGAATTGGATAGATCAGTGGGTTAAGCAGAGTATAGTGATTTATAATAATCAGCAAATTCTTTGTGGATTTTAAGGGGGTCGGAGGTAACATTTCCAGATTGTGTTCCTATTTGAAGAATTTTATTGGTAGAGTGAACCTGTCTAAGCTTCCGGGCTAGCCAGGTATTTGGTTTATTATATTGGACATATGTTTTTGACCTGGTCCACCGTATAGCTTTCTCAGTCTGAGCTGAAAGAAAAATATCTATTTGGCTTTGAGTATCTAAAATTTGTTTGTAAAGATATCTGGAGGGAGAGTTTGCATGTGCTCTTTGCAATTGAGATAATTTATGTTCAAGGTTAAGCTGCTTTTCAGTTTTGGTTTTTTTTCGTTGGGAGGCAATTTTTATAAGTTGACCTCTTATGGTTGGCTTATGAGCTAGCCAAAGTATATCAGATTTCAACTGATTATTATCATTTAGTTGAAAGTAGGTTATTAAGTTATCTTCTATTTCTAAGAGGACTTCATTATCTTTCAGAAGGCTCTCATTTAATAGGCGTAGATAGGGAGGAGCATGCTGTCCCCACTATGTCATGGTCAGACCAGGCACTGATCATACGTCTTGCGAAGGTTAGGTTGAATATTAGCGTGGTCGAAAGCAATATTGCATAGATTCTGGAGTATGATTGGTGGGGGCGGGGGAAAAGAAGGTATAGCCAAGATATAGGGGGTTGTGCTCTCTCCAGGTATCAACCAGGCGAGCGTCAGCTAGAGCTATAGTTAGGAAGTTTGACAGTTGGCGCTGCCTGGATGATGGGGATTGCTGGGATCTATCTAAGGTTGGGTTGGGAGCGATGTTAAAGTCACCTGCCCATATGGTTGAGTGACCAGGGAGGCTTTCTAAATGTTTGAGTATGGCTTTAATTGGGGCCATTGGGGAGTCTGGGGGAGGGGGGGGGCATATACATTGGCTATGCAAAGTTTGTGGGATTGTATGGAACCAACCAGTATTACAAAGCATCCATCATCATCTGTAATACATTTATCTAAAACAAACGGTAATGAGTTCTTCAGCAAAGTAATAACACCTCTGTGCTTAGTGGTTGAGGAGGAGGCAAAGTGCTTCTGATATTGATTGTGGAAGTAACTGGGGGAGGAGGACTTAGTAAAATGGGTCTCCTGCAGACAAATAAATGTCTGGGGAGCATTTTTGATAATCAAGGAAAGCCTTTCGCCGTTTGGAAGGCGAATTTAAGCCTTTAGTGTTATGGGAGATGATATTAATCCAGGCCATGTTGGATTAAGGGGTGGAGATAGCGTGCCAGACTAGAAAGATAAAAGGGCTCGTAGGAAAACACTGACTCCTCCTAGATTGAGAGAGGACACCCATGTCATAAGTACAATGTATACAATAGTGACTTGCCAAAAAATTAGAAACTTAAACAGTAACACTGGCCAAACATGTGCATAAAGATAGTTTCTAGAAACCAGAGAGGAAAAATACCTCATGGTAATGAAGAGGGCTGACAGCAATAGTATTAATAGGCTGTCAGCACTGTTCATTTAGAGTGGGGCAACACTTAGTGGCCTGGGCCCCTTTCAACAGCTTAGATTCAACATTATAATGATAGCAATTCAGCTAGATATAGGAACCAGCAGCACCACCTATTGTGCAGCTAATGCAGTGCACATTTATATCATTTGAATAGCAGTAGCATGAGAGTGATATAGGAGGGGAAGAGGGAAGGAGGGAAGAGATAGAAAAAGGGGGCAAAGGAAGAAAGTAGATAAGAGAGTTTGTATATACATCATAAATTTTAAGATTAGCAGTAGGGATGTAACACATTAATTAAGACCAAGTTGTTGGTCACATGGCTAAATGATGACCCAAGTGTTGGAATGTCAGCATGGATTATGCAGTGACAGACACCATATTAATGATCATATAAGTGTAGAAACACTATTGATAGGAAGTAATACTGGATTTGGTAGCAAAAAAAGTAAAAAATAAGAAAAAAGATAAAGTTTGTTAGACAAGAGAACACTGATTCGGTTCGGAGGGGGAATCAGTAAGCTTTGGAGTGACATATGACCAAATCCAATCACAGAGAAATTTTTTTTGCTATAGGTGAAAGGAGTTATGTCATTTGAAAGTAAGAACAGTACTCACAGAGCCTCTTATAGAGGCAGTGGGTCCACTTAGCAGGAGCAAAAGGGTGCAAATAAGTGTTAATCGGCCGACCAGCAGGTTCTTTATTTGCTGTAAGCGTTGAGATGTCGATCCATTAGGCCCTAACATCTAGAAGGTAATAGGCTATAAAGCGGGGATCAAGGGTCCGGTGCAGATCTTTGCCGGTTTCTTCTGGCTGACCAGATACCTTTGTGGTAGCGGGGCGAGTGGTATGGGCTCCAGCTGGATACCTGCTGTTTCAAGATGGCGACGTTCCTCTTCAAGCGATCGACATGAGTAGGTGGTGCCATCATGAGTGAAGGAGAGAGAGAACGGGAATACCCATTTGTATCTCACCAAGGCTTTTTGTAAGGATAGGGTCACTGGACGAAGTGCTCTACGTCATTGTATGGTTGGAGGAGCTAAGTCCGCGTATAGCTGGACGGTAACTGGGACTCCTGGAAGCGCGGTCAGATTGCGTGCGGCCTCCAGTATTAGGTCAATGACTTCCTCGTATTGGAGTTTCAAGACCACATCTCGGGGCAAGTCCGGATTGCGCAGTTTAGCAAGGGCCCGGTGAATCCGGACAATGCGGAAGGAGGTCTGGTCCATCTGCGGGAGAAGCACGCTAAAGAGGCTCAGAGCTACAGCTTTCAGGTCTGTGACCGACTCTGGTAGGCCTCTGATGCGTATGTTGGCGCATCTACTTCTGTTCTCAACATTTTCCAGCTTTAGTTCCAATAGTTCGTTTTTCTCAGTTTGCTGATTTATTTGGCGTTTATCATCTTCTTGTGCGTCCAACATGTCATCTATTTGCTTCTCCACAATGTCCACGCGGCACCCGAGCTCTCTTATCTGGCCTGTAATGTCCTTAACTGCTTCCTTCAGTTCCAGATGAAAGACACATTGGATATGGGCAATAAGGCCCTCATGAGGTGAGGCAAGCGGTAGTGTCAGGTCCAGGTCTGGGCTGGAGGCAGATGTCGAGGGGGGTTGCTTATCAGGAGTCGCTGGCTCACACTGTGGCATCTGAGGTGATCCGTCGGCCATCTTGGATTTAGGGGAGCGGCCAGGAGCCGAGGGAGAAAGTTTTGTACGGGGAGCAGGAGTGGACGATTTGTCTCCGTTCTTCTCCTTTTCCTTCCCAGGCATGTTCAGAAGGATGGGTCTTTAGAAAGCGGGGCTGTAGGTTCGCTAATATTGGCTAGTTTTAGCATTGAAGGGAAGCCTCAGAGCAGAGTGGCAGAGCGTCACATATAGTCCCGCCGGCGCCGCGCATGCGCCCACTCTATAATATTTCTCTAAAAGAAAATTCTATTAAAATAAATTCATTTAACACGCATATGCAGCTGCAGGGTCACAAAGTACAACTTCAGAAAGCACACTTTTCTAGAGCTGCTACTGGTTAGGAAACCAATATTAGGAAATTCTTTGGGTTTGTGTTACAGCAAGTATACACAGTTATAAGACATCTACAAATCTGTGTTTACCATTAGCCAAATACAATTATTATTATTATTTAAAAATGTGTCCAATATAATGTGTCCCATGGCTGGAGTAGGGGCATTGGGTGCCATCTTTAGTGACCAGAAAGAGCCAAAATATATGTGCACTCCCAAATTGTTCAATAAATATATACAAGTCACAGCTAAAAAGTCCAGTGCTTCAGCACACCTTTTCAAACATAAAATCTACAAAACTTCAGCACTGACTTCAATGTTCCAACACCACCACCACACCAAAGTAATTGTGGACATGCTTACCAGAACATTGTAGACCTGCATTGCAAGGTCTAATCAAGCGTGATATGGACCAGCAGCTGGCTCTTCTTCTGCCAGGTCCCCTCTCCTTCAAGTAGTATCCACAGCCACTCCAAATGGTTAGTTCACACAAGTTCCCAATAAAACATACAATAAAGACCACTTCTAAGTGTACCAATCTATGTCTCTGGTTTATTAACCAGTTCAGCCTATCTGGACGAGTAAGTTCGTCCAGATGGGCTCTGCTGCTGCTAGGTGGTGCGCGCGATCGGGCGCGCTCCCGCCGCCTGCCTCTAGCCCCCCGATCGGTGAATGGGAATATAATTCCCATTCACCGATCTAACTCCCGCGTAGAAAAAAAGACGGTTTGTAATTAGAGACCGCCTTTCTTTCTGCCTAAAAAAGTTTCCCCAGCCTCCTTGAAGTTCCTGGATGCGAGATCGTTCGCATCCAGGACTTTGACTGTGGCCATCTTGTGGCCAAATAGTAAACTGCACTCACATACATTTTTTTTATTAAACAATTACATTATTTTACATTTAAAATTAGCGGTTTCCCTCCCACACCAAAAATTACCCAAATACATTTTTTAATAAAAAAATTAAATAAAATAAATTACAATAAAAAAAAACAACAACAAATAGTTACCTAAGGGTCTGAACTTTTTAAATATGCATGTCAAGAGAGTATATTATTATATTATTTTAAATTATAAGCTTGTAAATAGTGATGGAAGCAAATTGAAAAAATTCACCTTTATTTCAAAATAAAATATCGGCGCCATAAATTATGATAGGGACATCATTTAAACGGTGTAATAACCGGGACAAATGGCCAAATAGAACACATGAGTTTTAATTACGGTAGCTTATATTAGTTTCAAACTATAATGGCCAAAAACTGAGAAATAATGCATTATTTTCATTTCTTTCTTAATCTTCCTGTTAAAATCGATTTAGAAAAAAATAATTCTTAGCAAAATGTACTACCCAAAGAAAGCCTAATTAGTGGTGGAAAAAACAAGATATAGATCAATTAATTGTGATAAGTAGCAATAAAGTTATTGGCGAATGAATGGGAGGTGAACATTGCTCGGATGCATGAGATTTTCCACACTGTGGGGCTGAATCGGTTAAAACACAAGAGTTAAAAAGTCAGGTATCCCCTGAGGAAGCTTTAATAGTGAAACTGCTCAGGCTTGGCGGACTGATGTTTGGACGGTGTCCTGCAATTTTGATACGCTTGTATTTGCTTGGATCCCTATCGCAAGGGCCCTCATGTGAGTGAATTTTTAATTCTTGGGCTTTAGTAAACGAGATACAGAGATTGGTACACTTAGAAGCTGATTTATTCTAAGTTTTATTGGGAACTCTCATGAACCAACCATTTGGAGTGGCTGTGGATACTGCTTGAAGGAGAGGAGACCTGGCAGAAGAAGAGCCAGCTGCTGGTCCATATAACGCTTGATAAGACCTTGTAATTCAGGTCTACAACGTTCTGGTAAGCGTGTCCACAATTACTTTGGTGTGGTGGTGGAACATTGAAGTCAGTGCTGAAGTTTTGTAGAACTTACATCTTTAGTGACCGTCTATTAGCCCACAATGTTAAACTGTGGTTATATGGTGCCAGAGGTGGTGAGTTGGGAGCCCATTACTGGCCAAATGGCCTAGTATATTAGTTAATAAGGGTGCCAGGGGATTAGTGATAGGCATTAGGGAGGAAGGTTAGTATGAAAAAAGGGCAGTGGATAAGTAAATAGTAAAATATTGGTAATATTATATCACCATTATTTAAGTAACTGCATGAACATGTCACCCAATTCAGCAAGTGGCACCATGATATGTACTCTTCCATGGCTCCTTCTGCTGATGTTGGCAACCCACAGCTTTGGCCTACACCAAAAATATAAGACTAGGTATAAGTTATAACAATAAAAAATGTATATGCTGGGCTGCTGGCCCTTTTTTGACATATACACAAGTCCAATATGCTTGCGATGTGCTTCAAAAATAACTTTGTAGGATATGGTTGATGCTGCACCCCTAAAACACATCCCCGTTCACTGTATGCATTGTACTCTATGAAAGTACAACACGTTTCCAGAAACAATGGAGAAACAAGATCCACCAGTTCCACATCTCTAACTGGAGTGTCATCACTTGCAAGTCTGAACACCATCTACAGCCTATAGTTAAGTTTTACACTACTAAAGTTTAGGAAAAGCTATACCTTTATTAGGGCCTTCTAATCTCTAGGCGTCCTTTAAATTCTCTTGTACTGCTATAAATCCTATTGAAGGCTTATTTTAATAAACATCTGGTCCAGGATGTTAAACTCGGAACGCTGGGCAAGCTTAAAAAGGTAATGTTCCATAAACATTTTTATTTGCACAGCAGATGAATTAATATACTTTCCTCTCACCTATTATTTCCCTTTCTTTTAACTTTTTTAGAAAAGATTTCTGAAACAAAGATTTTTTTTATACGTTTTTATATTTTAATATTAATTTTGGATCAAAGACTGAAACTATACACATGCTACTTGTAACTTGGGATTCTTTACTAATGATGCATTATGTAGAACACATGCAAGAAACAGTACAGTGTTCCTGTAAAGAGTCGCAAAACATGGAGAATAAAAAAGAAAGTTGGTCCAACATCAAAGCAACAACAGTCTGGACAGCTAAATGGCATGTTGTTGCCAAATCTCACTGGGCAATTACACAGTTTAAGCATGTGGGATACACTGCTCAAATATACACATATATGTATTTTTTCTGACAATAAAGTCAATTAGTTTCCACTTTGAACTGGTCTACAAAATGAAACGATGATTTTTTTTCTTCATCTGTGCTCCATTTCCACTAAATATTTTCAATTTCTCAACCTTCTGCCAATTTCTTAAAATAGTTTAGATCATAACATAGTGGCCTTGGAGAACAGAAATGTTAGAGTTGTATCTTTTCATGAACTAATTTACTTGTTTTGATGTCCTTTTAATTGCTTGAAAGATGCTAACATACATTTTATATTTCTTTTAACATATAAACTTAAAATAGATAATGAATCATATAAATATTAGCAGGTGCATTAAGAGATGAAGTGCAGTATATGCAGTGTTTTTTTTTTTTTTTTATATATTATATTGTGCACTCTCTTCATCAGGGGGCACAGAGGAATCCCTGATTATGAAGTTATAAAGTTCACTCACTCACTATGCTATATGGGGACGCTCTCATGGGGTCAACTGAAGTCACAGTAGTTTTTATCCAGTACAGCAAAAAACAGCAGGATTGGGAAGGTTACTGTACAGCTGCTTTCATTTGCACCTAAAAGACTACTCAGGTGTGCTACCACAAAGCAATAAACAAACCACAGTAGCAGTAGCTGCATGTCAAAATCAGTTTCATGAGTTTGAACAAACACAAACGTGGATGACATGGGGTTATTTACATTTTACTGGTACTTATTCATGTATTTTATTTGACAATACAAAATGCTCAGCTGATCTACTGTAGTATCACCTAGTAACATACAATGGAAATCAAAAGAACTCCATTGTGCTCAACCTCCCTACTTAGCTCTGGTGGTTTGAATTCTCAGTGAAGAATAACAAAACCCTCTGGATAGAAAATTGCATTGGAGGAACATAATTTGTTCTAAACAAAAAAAACAAAAAACAAAACCTGACACGCCCAATACTCACGTTGGCCACAGGAAGGCTGAGCGGTTTGTGGCTGTTACTGCAGTTATTACAATATTACTCATAAGTAAAATATTTTAAGCCATGCAAATGTTTTTGTTTGGATGCATGTACTCAATCCTATGAAACTGACATATTGTATTTGCCACTATGTAATACCATAGATAGAAGCCTTAACCTCCTTAGCGGTATGCCCGACACTGTGTCAGGCACACCGCTCTGTGGCCCCAGGAGTCCCCCTTAATAAATTTGTTGTCCCTAATTGCTGTAAATCCTTTAGCTAGCACTAGGCTAGCTAGTGGAAGTGTCGGGCACCCTCTGGTCGCCGCCGATCCCCCGCGATCACCCTGTTTATACATTACCCCTCTGGATCCAGCAATCGCGCAGCCTCCCGGCAGAGCTCCGGTCTCTCTAAGGGGAGGATCGAGTTTGCGCATGACGTCGGCGACGTCATGTGCGATCCTCCCCATAGTGAAGACCGGAGCTGTCCCGGGAGGCTGTGCCTCAATAATATAAAAATCGGGCACAAAGTAACAACACCTCCTGAGCGGCGTAACGCTCAGGAGGTTAAAGACTAAGGGCATTGGCACACAAGCCAATATTTAATCCTGCTCGATGAACATTACAGTCAAAATGATTGGATTATCCACTTGTTGGAAGCTGATTCTGCTGTTGATCATTTCACATTGATAAGTTAAAGTGAACCTCCGGACTAAAAATCTACTCAGCAGAACTGAAAAGGCTTGGTGTTTCTTTAACAGTTTCACAGCATCAGCACTCTGTTTTTCTTACCAAAGCATAATTTTTAGCTGCATTTTTAGCTAAGCTCCACCCATCAAAGAAAACTGCCCCGGGCTTTTTTTCCCTGATGCTTTGCAAAGCATGATGGGATTTCCTATGTTGCTATTCACGTTGCCTAGCAACTGGGAGGGGTGATCAGCACACAGGATGTAACATGTAGATACAGCGTTTTGTGAGTGGCACTCCCTACCATATGCTTAGCAGTAGTCAGTGACAGAAAATGACAGGCAAACAATAACTCTTCTCACCTTCCTTCCAGTAACTCCTTATGTATGACTTGCTCAGGCGTGTGCACTTCGGAACAATAGAAATAACAAATATTGGAACTGAAGAAACAAAGAGGAAAGAAAACGTCCGGGCACCTTCCGTCTTTAAAATTTATTGTGCAATGTCCACATCCATCAGAGTTACATACCACGAGTGATCAATATGGTGGCTGTGAGGTGGAGGTGGGGATGCCGGGCATCAGTAGGGGCTTGCGACGGCCGTTTCGCGTCTTGCTAGACGCTTGGTCACGCTGTGCTCCCGTTACTGTGGCAATGCGCAGACATCCGGTATATGCGGCGGTAAACCCCGCCCCTTCCGGGTTTCGCGTATGCCAAAGCTGTGAAGACCAATGGGAGAGGTTACTGAGCACGGGATGCACGTTATTGAACAACAAAGGACTACATTACCCATAAGCCCATGCACGATGGAATACGAGAGAAGGGCGGTATGCCTCCGCCCAGTCTCTTTCCACCAATGGATGACAGAGCACTCAGCCTGACCTATCCAATATGCAATGGCTTAGGAAGCCTGCATATATTTTCGCGGGGCAAATAAGAAGAAACGTAGTGTAATGGGGATGTATTGCATATTCCACAACCATCCCCATTAATGTTCAAAAAACATCCCGGATCAGCACACCTCATAGTGATGTGTGTTGGGTGGCAAAAAGTGACAATTACTGTGACTTCATAGATAAATAAGCACAAACGTTTAAAAACACACAAGACCTGGGGAGATTCAGACTCAACTGCAGTCACAAAGCTGCTTAGGCTATAATACACCACTACTGAAATTACATCGGTACATTTCGTAAACGGATATGTAAACCATTATAACCATAATACTAATATGGGGGACGTGGGAAAGAATTAGGGGAATACTGACAGGAGCCACATTAAGGGATCCCCAATTCCATCAAATCAGCCACATATTTCAGAAACACAATATGCCATACAAAAGGTCACCCACAAGAGACAGCGGTCTAAATATACATTGTAAATATAAATAGAAATGAATCCAAAACCTCAATTGATCTCAATCATGGATCTAGCATACATGCCAATTCTATTTTCTCATTCAGGCCTGCTGGTCCCATGGCTTCCGTACGTAATATTATACATGTTTCCCTTCTGAGGAGTAGTTTCTCCCTGTCCCCCCCTCTCCTGGGGGCTTCAACTTTTTCCAGGATCGCAAATCTCAACCCATGACATACACCTCCATGTGCCTCCTTCATGTGCAGAACCAATCTGGTACAACTCTTCCCAGCTTTAATGACACTAATGTGTTCACCGATACGTTTTTTCAAAGGTCTAGTTGTTTAACCTATGTAATATCTTTTGCATGGGCAAAACAACACATAAACCACATGATCACTCTGGCAGGTATATAGCCCCTTACTTCGAAATTCAACCCCTCCATCAACAACTTTCTGTGTGAGCATCTTTGGGCAATACTTGCAAAATCCACATCTAAAATTCCCTCTGGTGGAGTAACGATCTAACCAAGTTGTCCGTTTAGGTGACACAAATTCACTTCTGGTCAGGTAATTCCTCAAGGTAGGTGCTCTTCTGAACACCACTCTGGGGGGTTCTTTCACCTTCCCCATTAATTCTGGATCCTGATTGATCATCCCCCAATGTTTGAAGATGCTTTGTCTAATTCTACCAGCCATGGGGTTATAATCAAAAGAAAAAAACATTCTATTGTCTTTCTCTCCTCCTACTGCTCTGCCCTTTAGCAAAGTTGCTCTATCCTGTTCTGCGGCTTGCCCTCTTGCTCTAATCAGCAGGTGTGGATCGTAACCGCTCTTAATAAATCTAGCAGTCAGCTCTGTCGCCTGTTCATTAAAAGCGATACGCGACCGATTATTTCTCCGTAGGCGTAAAAATTGACCATATGGAATTGCATCCACCACATGCTTAGGGTGGAAGCTCTTTGCATGGAGGATTGAATTGGTCGCGGTTGGCTTTCGATACCCCTCACTGACTAATCCCTCATCCGTTATCTTGAGTCTTAAATCGAGAAAGACCACTTCGTCTCCAAACATCTCCGATGTAAATTGCATATTAATTTGATTGACATTTATATGATTCACAAAGTCCTCAAATTCTGCTTGAGTTCCAGACCACACCACCAGGACGTCGTCCACGTACCTGGACCACCGTCTGATGTGCCTCCGGAATGGATTAGAATCTGAATGCACAGCAGACTCTTCCCACGCCCCCAAGAATAGGTTTGCAAAGGAGCACGCCACCGGGGTCCCCATAGCTGTCCCCGCGACCTGCTGGTACCAACGGCCGTCAAACATAAAAGCATTGTGTGTCAACACAAAGTGCAAACACTCACAAATAAACTCGATACATTTCTCATCCTTGTTAGTACGTTGTAAAACATTTTTTGACCGCCTGTACCCCGAGGTCTTGGGGAATTCTGCTATACAGACTGACCACGTCTATAGTGGCCAGCCTGTCACCCGGGACCCAGGTGGCGCGCTCCACCTCCTGCAACACCTCCAGGGTGTCCCTCAGATAAGAGGGCACCCCTGCAAGTAAGGGGCGGAGAAGGTGGTCCAGGTACCTGGACAATCTCTCAGTGAGAGACCCACAGCCTGAGACTATGGGACGTCCCGGCGGTGCGGTCATAGATTTGTGCAATTTTGGGATGTGGTACCACACCGGTCGTCTGGGGAAGGCTGGGACAAGGTCCTCCGCCAATTTTCTTGGCAAGAGACCCCCCACAGCTCCCCCATTCAACAGTGCTTTGAGGCCTGACTGGTATTGGTTGGTTGGATCACAAGGAAGCGGACAATAGGTGTCTCTGTCCCCAAGTTGCCTTTCGGCTTCTGTCTTGTATTGTTGGACGGTCATTATTACCAAATTGCCACCCTTGTCCGCATTCCTGATCAACCTGTCATTCTTCCTCAACCAGTCCAGCGCCTGTTTCTCCTGTTTGCTCACGTTGGGGATGGTCTGTTCGTGAATTTGGGCTTTCATGTCATTTAGAACAGCATTAAAAAAATGGTCCAGACTGGACCCTGGGCTTACTGGGAAGGGTTGTACCGATCTACATGCTCTGAAAGATGAATTATCCCCCAACGTGAGCCCATCCATAATTGAACTATTTGACCAGTCCATCCTCCCACCCTCTTCCCAGAGTTCCTGCAACATGATCTCTATTTCCTCATCTGTGGGATCCCACCGCGTCACTGGATGCAAGTCCAGATCGCAAGTGGCTGAACCCTGCGTCATCTGAGAAAAATTAAGTGTATCACCCTCAATTTCCTGGCGGGTAGCTCTTGGGGTACACCCCTGCTCCCCTATCCTATTGGCTATTGTCATGGGGTGTATACTTGGACTTAAGGAAGTTGTGCTCTCTTGATTCTGGACTCCATTGTTCAACCTGCCAAATCTCTGGCAGATCGCCAACTTGCGTACTGACTTATAGAGGTCGATGGTGAAAGCCACAATATCAAATCCCTGTGTGGGACTAAAATTAGGGCCTCGTCTGAGGAGGGAGATGCAATCTTGCGGAATGGGTTCCCCTGAAATGTTTACTACTTGTAGTGTGTCCTGTTGCTTATTATCCACTATGCGGTGGCTTTCCGTTTTTTCTTCGGTTGTTTGACATCTTTGACCCCTTCCCAATGCACTGTCTTTGAGGAGCCTCCCCCGTGTACCTCCTCTTCCTCGTCGGATTCTGGATCTAAAGGGCCCACTGCTCCTACACATGATGGATCTGATGGACCTTCTTCCTTTTTCGGGGTTTTCGGATTCCTTTTGGGTTTTCTCCTGGGGGGCCGCCTTGGTTGTTTCCCCTGGTCTGGGTCACTGTCAGAGCCTGAATCAGTGGTCCAGTATCCCCGGCCTTTTGGATGTCTAGAAACCGGGGCTAGACCCCAATTAAAGATCTTTCCTTTTTTTAAATCCTCTTTATCACGAAGGAATTTTTTCAACTTTCTGGTTTTAATTTCGTCTTGAATTTTTATCACTTTATCTTCGATTTTGGAAGTTACTGCCTTGAATTTTTCCTTGGTGACCGAAATCTCGTATTTCTGTTTGGTGTCACTGACGTCGGCTGATACTTTGTTGTATTCTAGGATGGTGCGTGCCAAAACTATATTTTGCAATCTTTTGGCGAGGTCTAGATGTGCCTCTGTCCAATCCTCTACAAACTGTGTATCGTCCCGATATTCCGATGGCTCCCAATATCGTCTGAACCCTCTGGCTACATATCCGTCATCTTTGTATCTTTTCAAAGTGGTGACTGTCCAAAACAGCTTTGTTTCCTGCTCACTGAGTCTCCTCAATTTGGTCTCCAAAACCCGGGCCCCCACCTCCTTGTTCGCTTCTGTCGATGTTGCTGCGTTAGAGAAAAAATTCTTGGGATCTTCCCTTCCTACAGCTACCTTGTCACTGACAATTAGTGAATCAATGTCCAGTGAATCTATCTCGTTTTCAGAGTCACTGAAACCATCTGCATTTGCTGTAGCCTCATTGGATTGTGAGGTCATGATAGGGGTGCTCAACTCTCAGTAGAAGAAGAAGAAAAAGAAGCACACTTGATGTAACATGTAGATACAGCGTTTTGTGAGTGGCACTCCCTACCATATGCTTAGCAGTAGTCAGTGACAGAAAATGACAGGCAAACAATAACTCTTCTCACCTTCCTTCCAGTAACTCCTTATGTATGACTTGCTCAGGCGTGTGCACTTCGGAGCAAGTAGAAATGACAAATATTGGAACTGAAGAAACAAAGAGGAAAGAAAACGTCCGGGCACCTTCCTTCTTTAAAATTTATTGTGCAATGTCCACATCCATCAGAGTTACATACCACGTGATCAGCACACAGAACAGTTGGAACTGTGTCTCATGCTCCCTGTCACCTCCTTTCAACCAAAAAGATGGCTGCCCTCATGAAATCCAACATTTGCCTGTTCCTTTAAAACAGGGTAGGTAAGAGATTATAAAAACTATCTATTTTAATTAACATAACTAATGTAACTTAATGACAGTATGTTTTGTTTAGGCCGACGTTCCTCTTTAAGGAAGGACACCCCAATAGCATTAAGAGCCTAATTACCACTCCACAGGGAAATTTCAAATCTCTGAAAGAAAGTTGGATATTTGAATACAGATGTATGAAAAAGGTTTAAAACTCTAAAGGTTTTAATATAAAACCTGAAGTCATGGTTAAGTATGAACCTTGATCCCATCTGGCTTACCATGGACTGTATTCTGACAGACATATACCTAACTGACTGTCTGCCTCTTTAACCCATTCAGGTTCCGTCGTTTTCACGTGAGAAATGTTCACCTCCCATTCATTAGCCTATAACTTTATCACTACTTATCACAATGAACTGATCTATATCTTGTTTATTTCCGCCACCAATTAGGCTTTCTTTGGGGGGTACATTTTGCTAAGAGCCACTTTACTGTAAATGCATTTTAACAGGAAGAATAAGAAAAAATGGAAAAATTCATTATTTCTCAGTGTTCAGCCATTATAGTTTTAAAATAATACATGCCTCCATAATTAAAACTCACGTATTGTATTTGCCCATATGTCCCGGTTATTACACCGTTAAAATTATGTCCCTATCACAATGTATGGCGACAATATTTTATTTGGAAATAAAGGTGCATTTTTTCCATTTTGCATCTATTACTATTAACAAGTTTAAAATAAAAAAAATATAGAAATATTTCATCTTTACATTGATATTTAAAAAGTTTAGACCCTTAGGTAAATATTCACATGTTTTTTTTTTTATTGTAATGTTTTTTGTTCTTTTATAGTAAACATTTTATTTGGGTAGTTTTGGGAGGGTGGGAGGTAAACAATACATTTATAATGTAAATGTGTGTTAATTTTTATATTTTTTTACATTCAGTTGTAGTATTAGTTTTTGACAACAAGATGGCGGCCATGAGTTTGTTTACATGACGTCACTCTAAGCGCAACACATGCTTAAAGTGATGCATCGGGGAGGGAACAGCCAAAAAAAGCACAGCTTCCGAGAGAAGATTTCGCTTTTTCAGCGGGGGAGAGGAATCAGTGATTGGGCACCATAGCCGATACATTGATTCCGTGGCTACCGAATCCGCGGCCAGGAGTGCACGTGCACGATCGGCCGCGGTAGCGCGCATGGTTCCTGGACGTAGTTTCTACGTCCAGGAACCAAAATAGGTTAATATATCCAAATCTTGTATTGCCTGTAGTGTCCTCTGGCTGATAGCCAATTCAGCTTAGTCCACACTTGTGCGGATGCAGAATGGAAACAGAGCACATATCCATGAGGTTGATGCGTTCTGTCCATTCTGCATCTGCTTTGCGCAAATACACCTGCGTCCGCTCAGTGTCCGCAAGGGTCACAATGTCAGCCCATTCGCATCACCTCTCACCGGTCTCCCGCTGCCGCTTATCCCCTTCAGCAGCCTGGGGGCCAGTAGAAGCATGGCTCTCTCCATAGGCTGCAACAGGCCAAGTCTCCCTAGCAACAGGGAGAATTCTCATTGGTCCAACATGAACCAGTGAGAATTCTCCCTGTTGCTGAGGATTCCCATTGGTCTGTTTCAGCCCAATGGAGAATCCCTATGCTACTGTCGGACTCTGGGCTGTTCAGAATGGTGATGGACAGTGGGGCGCATGAGTATCACGTCTCGGCAGCGGAGTGGATGTGACAAAGTGGGCGACGCGGATCGGCGACTAGCCTAGTGAGAGCGGACAGTGTCCGTTCTCATAGTCTTGCATTGGATACGTTTTCCCATCCAGTCTGGGAAAGAGTGTCAAATTCGGACTATCTCCATGACGTTTTCTTTCCTTTGCAACACGGACCTGTATGCGATCCGTGTTTCTGAACAAGTGGAAGCGGGTCCTATTTTTAACATAGGATCCGCTTCCTGCATTTCTACAGAGCTTTAAAAATGTATCCCATAGATATTTTTTTAAAACAAGTGTGGACCACCGCTCCTGTACTTGTTTACTCTCAGGGTACATTATATCTAATCACTGATGATGTTTTTTACATTTCAAAGAAGGTAAGACATGGTGCCAGTTTCTGAATAAGCCTACAGATTCATATATAAGTCTTTGTATGTTACATTAACATTTGTACCATTCTGATCCAATTCTGTATTATGCCTGAAGAAGAAACTTAAAGTTTCAAAAGCTTGCAATAAACTATGTAGCGTTTGTTATTACAGGTATTACCTGAATCAACATTTGTTGTTTAGACATCGGCATTCACCTGTTTTGTGTTAAGATGTGCTGATAAATATTAATCAGCACTGCATATGTCACACCGTGTACCTGTGTAGCCTCTATCAATATTTACAGGAAATCTCTGGGACTTTTCAGGCTGATCAGGATTGGGAAAACAATTTTAAACAAATTAATTCCTGAACAGTTGCCTGCAATTTGGATTGTGTACATAGTCCAAATGTTTTTATGCAAGCAAGTAGAGGTACTGGTTTGTCACCCGAGATATATCAGAAAAAGAAATTGAACCCCCTGCCAAGGTTCTTCTAATAGGGAGATCTGTCCTTCACTCATAGCAGTCAGTAATAAACAAAAAGTATCACCTCTTGTCTACTGAAAGGTTTTCAATGATCAAACTTTACCAGTTGGCCGATGTTATGGCAACAAAAGTGTTATGCTGTGATCAAAGTAAACTCCAGAAGAATTAAGCGGCTAAACAAGGGCGTAGGGCCCGTGGTCGCAGCGGTCGCCTTGGCGACCGGGCCCGGCTCCTGAGGAGGCGGGGGAGGGGCCCGGGGGGCCCATCTCCGTTTGGAGGGCCATGCGCCCGTTCGCGCTGGTAGGAGGGAGCCGGAGCCGAAGCCGCGGGGAGGGCAGCCCGACCTCTTCCTCCCTTCCTCTCCCCGGGGCCCCCCCTCAGATGCAGAGTAAGCGGCTAACGGAAGCGCTATAGGCAGAACTCACCTCCCTGCGTTCCACTCGCCGCTGATCTCCTCTCTGGCTGGCTCTGCATAGATGTTGTTACACACGCAGCTTCCGGCTAAACAGGAAGCTGCGTGTGTAAGCATCTATGCAGAGCCAGCCAGAGAGGAGATCAGCGGCGATTGGAACCAGGGAAGGAGGTGAGTTCTGCCTATAGCGCTTCCGTTAGCCGCTTACTCTGCATCTGAGGGGGGGCCCCGGGGAGAGGAAGGGAGGGAGAGGTCGGGCTGCCCTCCCCGCGGCTGCGCCCCCCCCCTCCATTATGGGGACGGGCAGCTACCTAATCTATCCTGGGGGGCAGCTACCTAATCTATCCTGGGGGGCACCTACCTAATCTAACCTATACTGGGGGGCAGCTACCTAATCTATCCTGGGGGCAGCTACCTAATCTATCCTGGGGGGCACCTACCTAATCTATCCTGGGGGGCACCTACCTAATCTATCCTGGGGGGCACCTACCTAATCTAACCTATACTGGGGGGCACCTACCTAATCTAACCTAATCCTGGGGGGCAGCTACCTAATCTAACCTATACTGGGGGGCACCTACCTAATCTATCCTGGGGGCAGCTACCTAATCTATCCTGGGGGGCAGCTACCTAATCTAACCTAATCCTGGGGGGCAGCTACCTAATCTATCCTGGGGGGCACCTACCTAATCTAACCTAATCCTGGGGGGCAGCTACCTAATCTAACCTATACTGGGGGGCACCTACCTAATCTATCCTGGGGGGCAGCTACCTAATCTATTCTGGGGGGCAGCTACCTAATCTAACCTATACTGGGAGGCACCTACCTAATCTATCCTGGGGGCAGCTACCTAATCTATCCTGGGGGGCAGCTACCTAATCTAACCTAATCCTGGGGGGCAGCTACCTAATCTAACCTATACTGGGGGGCACCTACCTAATCTATCCTGGGGGCAGCTACCTAATCTATCCTGGGGGGCACCTACCTAATCTAACCTAATCCTGGGGGGCAGCTACCTAATCTAACCTATACTGGGGGGCACCTACCTAATCTATCCTGGGGGCAGCTACCTAATCTATCCTGGGGGGCACCTACCTAATCTAACCTAATCCTGGGGGGCAGCTACCTAATCTAACCTATACTGGGGGGCACCTACCTAATCTATCCTGGGGGCAGCTACCTAATCTATCCTGGGGGGCACCTACCTAATCTAACCTAATCCTGGGGGCAGCTACCTAATCTAACCTATACTGGGGGGCACCTACCTAATCTATCCTGGGGGGCAGCTACCTAATCTATTCTGGGGGGCAGCTACCTAATCTAACCTATACTGGGAGGCACCTACCTAATCTATCCTGGGGGCAGCTACCTAATCTATCCTGGGGGGCAGCTACCTAATCTAACCTAATCCTGGGGGGCAGCTACCTAATCTATCCTGGGGGGCTGCTACCTAATCTAACCTAATCCTGGGGGGCAGCTACCTAATCTATCCTGGGGGGCACCTACCTATTCTAACCTAATCCTGGGGGGCAGCTATCTAATCTATCCTGGGGGGCAGCTACCTAATCTATCCTGGGGGGAAGCTACCTAAACTATCCTGGGGGGCAGCTACCTCATCTAACCTATACTGGGGGGCACCTACCTAATCTATCCTGGGGGCAGCTACCTAATCTATCCTGGGGGGCAGCTACCTAATCTAACCTATACTGGGGGGCAGCTACCTAATCTAACCTATACTAGGGGGCACCGACCTAATCTAATTTATACTGAGGGCACCTACCTATCTAACCTATACTGGGGGCACTTACTTATCTAACCTGTATTGGGGGCACCTAGCTAGCCTATACAGGTGGCAACTAAACTGGCTACCTATATTGGAGGCACCTACCTAACTAACCTATACTGGGGGCACCTACCTATCTAACCTACGCTGGGGGCAACTATTCTGGCTACCTATATTAGAGGCACCCACCTAGCTAACCTGTACTGGGGGCACCTATCTATCTAACTTATACCGGCGGCGCCTGCCTATCTCACCTATACCGGGGGCAACTATACTGGCTTACCTATGCCTGACTACCTATACTGGGGGTACCTATAGCTGGCTATAGGGATTTTGATATGTGTGTGCATCCGTCGGGTGTTGTCGGGGGAGGGGGGGCTGTTGTTGCCGGGGGGGGGGGGGGGCCCACATCCAGATTCCGCATCGGGGCCCAGAGGTTTGTAGCTACGCCACTGCGGCTAAAATATATCAGTCTGAAATATGCTATAAATGCATTTCCAAAACTCTGATATTCTTAGTAAACCCCAAGCCATCATTGTAAACTAGAAACAAACTATTATAAATTTTGCTCAATCCTAAAAAATACCTCCCTGGTAGTGGTCCTTTGGCAATTTTAGTGCCTAACACCATTTTACTTTACTGGCATTTCAGTGGGGAAGGCAGGTTCAAAATCATGCAGAAAACACCACCTCTGCTGCAGCAAAAGCCATGCAACTATCAATCCAATCATTCCTGCACCCAAATGATAACAAGAACAGCCTTTCTGGGCTAAATTATAATCAAATTTCAGTTCACAAATTGACTGGACCCAAGTTTTTAGATAATTAGATTTTTTTTTAAATCAAACTCAAGACTAATTAATTGAAATTGTTGCATGGTAGCTTATATTTGTACTAACTCTACAGGAAAATGAACCTTAAATAAAGTGATTGTGCATCGCAACAAGTAGGCACCTACCGCAGAGTGCATATGTTGAACGATACGGCTGTACTGTACTTCACCTTTGCTGACTAATACTAGTCCTGTTTTCTCTCTATAGCTGTACTTTTGAGAACATTTAATATAGACAGGTCCAGTTTGGTTTCACAGATAGCTAAGATGATGCTGAAAATGTTACCAGGTTATGGGAGAAAAGCACTTTAGAAAAGCTATTGTATTAAACAAAAGCACTTTAATTAGACATTCTTATTACAAAAGCAATGTTAACAAAAGGGTGTATGGATGTTTCCTTATAACAATACCTTTGTCCCATAGCTTGCTGCTCTCGAAGTTGAAGAAAGATTTCCTCATGCTCCTTTTCCTTTCTCTGAATTTCCCCTTTAAGGATCTCTGTAGTTTGCTCCAGATCTGCAATATGACTAGACTGTGATTCTACAACATTTTCACTGTGGATAAAAGACAAAGTACACTACAGTCAGCCAGTAACCTCACAACTCTCTTGCTTTGCAGTACAAAGGCTGTGCATTTAAAACTCCCAGTGGACAGTGTCTTTATACCTTTATATAATTTATCTGTTTTGTGTGGCTTTTCTGGTTTCCTCCCTCAGATAAAAACATGATTGGTTAGGTTATTCAATGTTCTTTAGAACTATACCTATACCTGATATGCTGTGTGGTATTGTTCTGTGCCAAAGTGGGGTTACCACACAAACTTGTAGTAATATTGCAGTCCACAGACATTGCACGGCAATATCACCCTTATTACCGGCACTGTGCACTGCAAGTTACGCTATTAGCGCGACCTGCGGTTCTCTACTAGCACAACCATTGCTATGGCCACGTGGATTACTAAACAAGTAACGATTTTGTTAGTGGAGTACCGCGGGTTGCGCTAATAGCGTAATTTGCGGTGCAGTGCCATTAGTAAGGGTAATAAAGGGCAATATTACTCCAAGTTTGTGCATCAAGCCAACTGACTGCTTGCAGGTCATGAACTTACTATTCTGGAACATAGACTGATACAAATGGTTTATGATCTCAAAGTGCAAGAGAAAATGATGGCGATATAACGTGTACAAACCTATTTGCATTTTAAGTATGTCTCCATAAATATAATTTAATGAGTACTCGAGCCGAAGCTAAGGTACAAAATTAGATTCTTTCCTAAAGAGAGGGAAGCCTCAGGATCCTATTGAGGCTTCCTACTCTGCTGTGTTGTCCCTCGTCGCTGAGCGCACCCCTCCCCAGAAGATAAGCGACAATGCATTGTCGCTAATCCTATAAGGGGCATGTAGCTCTTCTTCCTGCAGCGTGGCCAGGCAATAGCCGACCCAGCCTGCCCGCGCAGAAAGCTGAAGACGCAGGCCCTGTGGTACTGTGCATGTGAGAGCAGGCTCGCACGGCTACTGTGCGGCCCCACTTCAAGAAGAAGAGCTGCACGGCCCCGACATGGAGGGGGGCTGCGCGTTCTGCAACGGGGGGCTTTACATCAGTGAGGGAAGCCTCGATAGGATCCAGAGGCTTTCCCTCTTTTAAGGTATATAGATTATTTTGATACCGGGCTTTGGCTCGGAATCACTTTAAAACATGATCTGCTTTTCTCGCAAGTCCAACAACTGGATAACGAAAACCCATTGCAACAATTGTGTGTAAAATAAATAAATACAAAAAAATTAAATTATAATGCTTGTTCATATTTGTATTACATAAAATGATACAAAAATAGAAACTTTGAAGTGCCAATTCATATAAATCAGTAAAGATATTTGAATAAGATGCAACATTCAAGAGTTTAAGAATCTACCATGTTGACATTCTAAAAATCTTGTTTTCCTATCCTGAATGATTTCTCATACACTCATCTGGGACAAGTATGCAGATTTAAAAAGTCATAACACCTGATCTGCATATTTGATTTATATATTAGGTGTCCTACCCAAGATGATATGCGAGATAGACGTGTGTACAGCGATAAGCTTACAAAAAACTAGGCTATGTGTTCTTTTTTTTCTTTTTCTGCCTGAAAAAGTTAACATTTAGCTATACAGGTGACAGTTTCTCTCAAATTGGGACTAAGTCAGACCAAGGGCTTACTTCCACTGCTGTGGAGTGCGCAGTGTTCCCCCCTGCAAGCAGGATTTTGCGCTTTCTGCTAGTGGGTTCACCCCACATAGGAATTCACTGGCAAGCGCTAGCAAAGCACTCCTAATGGGTCCCAGCTCTCAATTCAAACTGAATCCATCACTTGAGAATCAAACCTTCAGTATGCCCACATTTGATATAATCAAATAGGGACAGCCAAGTTCAGAGAACCAACCATGTGTATGCAAGAAGGGTATCCCCACTCCAGCAAGGTTGTGGCTAGCAACACAAAACAGTTGTTGTGCGAGTTTCAACTTTGCCTCTCATAGATTGATAAATCAATTAAAGGAATACTATCAATACCCAAGTGTTCTAAAATGACAATGTACAAATAATATCTAAGTAGCTGTGTAAACATTTTCCTACTTTTCATGTTAAATATCAGAGGCAAAAGCTGTAATTTATTGAGGGTAGGATTTAGCTCTATTGGGACAAATAAATTGCAGAAGGGGTGCCTTCTTCAATGCACAACCAGAGTTGCATATCAGACTACGGAAAGCAAATATCAAACATATCAAACTCTGAAAGCAAAAACAGTATGAAAAGATGTGACAATTAGTTACATTTCCTCTGCTCTCTTCAGACACTTCAGTCAGAAACACAGAAGCTGCTGCTGTTTCTCTCTGTCACACACAGAGTTACACATAGAGTTAACTGATCAAGTGTGAGGGGAATTTCCCCTCTCCTCATGGCTCAGTCAGCCGTCAGTTTTGGCATCAGTAAAGTTTGAAGGTATTTTGATAACAGTAAACAAAGAGGTTGCTACTAAAATGTATACACCAGTACTTAGCAGCACTTCCCAAACAATTCCTGTGTCAATTGAAAAAAATATGTGAATCGATAGTATTCCTTTAAGTAAAATCACAGCAATCAGTTTTGATAGTAAACTTGAGGCTCAGATAATTTGACCTTGGAGCAACCTCAAATCTCTTTCATTGCTGCCTGATGTGTAATTTAATATAAAGTATGTTGTAGCCACATAACCGCTGGACATGCTTCTTGTTCCAACTCAATGTGACACAGGGCTGAGAATGTTTTTTCTGTGTGGCTGAGAACCCAGTTCGACCCCGTCAAACAGCTGAATATTGATTTTGCATGAGTTAGACAGCAGAAGACCAAATTTGCCACTGCTTACAAATATGCCCCATAGATGTTTTACAGTTGTTTTTTTAGGAACATAAAAAAGACATACAGATTTCTAATCTCTGCCCTGGCTTCTTCAAGCAAACTGTGCCCGTAACGTGGAAGAGCAGCTTGAGTTGATCTAGACGCGATGTCACGATTTTGAACTTGCATTCCTGAAAATAAAGCACAATTTAAGGTAACCCAACTCTGAAATTTATATAGAATGACTGTTGCATTTTTAACACCCTAAAACGTTTCCCTTGTAATTTTTTTTCCCATATGTGATGTGAACAAGTACACCACAATCCCTCATACGAAATCTGGTTCTTTGCATCTGCTGCAGAAGTGCATCTGGTAGATTTTACTAACTGAAGATATAGGAGATGAGAGTTTTCTGTGTCCGCTGTAATAATAGCTAAAGCACAAAAAGTATTTTCACTATCTCAGTTGCTCTGTGTTGATTTTTATCAATGTAAAGGAGGCAATGCCAATGTGAGTCAGTTGGTGAAAGCATCAGCTGACGCTGAAAGTTTTTGCAGGGGCTTTGCAGTTTCTATCCCGATCTATTAAGTCTAATGTAAGACCATGGCTTCTTACAAAAACATCACTTGTTAAAGCACACCTGACCCAAGGCAAAACTACCTAAGGTAAGAAAAAGTGGCATGATTTCTTGTCCTTGCTCCCTCAGATCCCCATAAATCAATCAACCCACTTGCTGCGATGTTCCCTTCTATCACCCTCCAATTCCCTCCTCTTCCCCACACCATTCACGCCCCTTAAAAGAAAGAAAAAGGGAAGGCGATAGGAGGTAACATCTCAGGATGTCTGTCTCTTCTTGTCTGAAAATCTGACTTTAGCTAAAAGTCGACATTTTCAAGGGGTGATTACAGGAGGCAGACAAAAAAACTAAACAAAAAAAACTTCATAGCAATTTGTAAAGCAACATTATTTGCTACTTTATAAATAGGCAACTAAACTAAATTTAAAGAATCAAATGTCAATGGCTTGATTGTCCTTCTGATGCAGTGTTTTTAATAATTTAACCCAATGACCTTTAACAAGTATGCAGATTTATAACAAAAGAAAAACAGGAGAGGATAGACGGCAGGCCTGACAGGCGCATGTACATTTCATACACTGTAAGTGTAACTTTTATCAGCGTGTCTAATCGTAGTAATAAAGTTATTGCACCAGTGGTGCGCTCCTCTTTTCTTTTTGGTTTCCTGCAGATTTATAAGTATGTTGACTTACATCTGGGCACACTAGCTGCATGATTGTTTCAGACACTTCTCAACGCAAAAAAGGTTAGCAGAATGCAGTGGCCCAGCTTAAGAGCTCTGGGCCCCAGAGTGAGTTTTACATTGAGCCCCCTCAAGTGCTCTATACATAATTGATATGCAGCTATACATAACAATTGATATGCAGCACCAAAAACTGCCAAGGACAGCTGCAGTGTCAGAGAGGTATAAGCTGGTGACAACTAATCAAAGCACATATAGAAGTGATTATTAGCAGCATAGCACCAATAAAGAGCTAATAAAGAGGTTTAAGAAGGGTCCCTCTGGTCCAGGAGCCCTGGTACGGCTACTACCTTTGCACCCCCTATTGCTACATTACTGGCAGAATGACTAGGCAGCTATGCATCAGTGTGATGAATGAGATGACTGGTAATTATCCACCTTCTTGAGAGGTACAATGCTGCTCTGCATTGCAAGCAGTACAAAGCTGATGCCTCTTGTTGTAACAGATAATAACGCATTGAAAACAATTTGGGTCACCCCAAGCTGCTTGGTTACTCTGTTGTACTGGTCAAAGCCCTATCCCATACAGCCATATTAATCCCTGCCATGTACTGAGAAGGACCAAAAGTCAGGAACAGGCTGTGTCTACATGTGGGGTTGATGTGGCTGTGTAAAATTGAAAGCTATAGATATAGGCTTGCTATACACCAGGGGTTCTGGATGCTAGCCTGGTTACAAGGGCATACAGAGATAATTTGCATATTCAGTAGTGGTGCATTGTGGGTAACCACACATTTCACTTATAGCTGAATTATTGCAAGTTTCCTACTGTTTTAGGAAGGTAAATCACACCAAACATTGCTATTTTAGTAGGAGGGCTTTTCGGTCTCTTTTAGCCCCCTATACTTACCTACTGGTTTGGGTCACCTGGAGCTGCCTGGTTACTCTGTTGTACTGGTCCAAGCCCTATCCCATACAGCCATATCAATCCCTGCCATGTACTGAAGAGGACCAAAAGTCCAAAACAGGCTGTCTACACGTGGGGTTGATGTGGCTGTGTAAAATTTAATGCTATAGGCTTGCTATACATCAGCAGTTATGGACGCTAGCTTGGCTACAGGGGCATAAAGATATATTAACCAAAGTTGAGTTGAGGGCTAGGACAGCTGTTTTACATACCTCTTCGGATGTTTTCTTGAATTAATACATCTTCAGCAACTTTTCGAAGTCCTGTATTGACACGGGACTGTATGTGGTTATATGGAGTATGTCGGTGTCCCTGAGTTTGCAGTTGCTGTTTAGCAGCTATTAAGCGATTGTGTAAAGACTCTTTCTGCTTCTCTAGGTCACGTACATTCTCCTGAAGCTGTTCAACCATCTCTTCAAGCTCCACATCTCTTCCAGTCCTTCCAGGAACACTTGAACCTTGTTCTGCTTTCTTTTTGTCCTGGACTAACCTTATTAATTTTGTGGCCATTCTAGAACCAGAGAGACAGAAACATCAAAACAAAAGTAACACCTGGTAAAGACCAGAATGATAAATATGACCTCAGTCAATTTGTTTCAAATCTAATCAAAAGCCTATGTATAATTTACAGGAATGCACAACAATAAAAATGTATAAGGTGAAAACAATCAATACCTATTATTTTTTGTAACTGTTGATGGACTTCTTGACTTCAAGCAATGTGACAACTTTCATATGATCAATTATGTGACAATTTAAATACAGGTATATATAGTGGGGCTCCCACAGTAAGTCTGTTGTAGATTTCTATTGTGACTGTAATCGATATTAAGCGCTATTCACACTTATGCTTTTGAAACTGCAGTTTGTTCCGTATTTATTGCATCCAAATTAGGCCTCAAATCTGAAATGTATTGAAATTAATGGGGGTGGGGGGGAGAGGAGGCGGTGTTTGGTGTGGGAGGGGTTTCACCACAATATCAGTCATACAGCGCCCCCTGATGGTCTGTTTGTGAAAAGGAATAGATTTCTCATGTAAAAGGTGGTATCAGCTACCGATTGGGATAAAGTTCAATTCTTGGTTGGAGTTTCTCTTTAAGAAGTGACTGTTCATCCCCAACTTAAATAGATTTCAACCCATATATGCCATCATAAGAAGAGTCTACCTAATAAAACCTAAAAGTCTCTGCGTCCCATGTCCCTGTATGTGTGTTTTTTCGCTCTGCGCATGTTCAGGTACACAGAGACACTGAAGTGTGGCTTGCAGGGGAGGACAGGGCCAGGAGGGGCGGGCACATGCACGCTGACATGCGGCGGTGACAGACCTAGAACTTGTTTTTTAAACGGGCTTAGGTCGCCTAGTAATCAATAATATTCAAGTCACCTGGCAGAGGTTTTACTGTTATAGCTGATTGGAGTAGATGTAGAATCGGAACAAGATGAACAATAAAGTGTATGGCAGCTAAGTATGCTGTCCTATCAACCACGTTCACTGACTGAACTGGAAGTCTTTTCCATTGCCAGGCATTATTTGGATGTCACCTTAGAAATGCATTAAACAAAAAAAGCACAAAGATGCCAGGAAATGCAGGACCTGCATTAAATGCACCATAAGCTTTAGATCTCTGTTGTGGAGGGGTAGGCTTACTATCTTGCCAACTTGCAGCTCTATATACATCTGTTTGCACAGGCAAATACAAAACATGAAGAAGAGAGAAGTGCATGAGTCAGGCAAGAAAGTAGTTCAAATCTGCATGGTCTACAGCCTTTTAATGTGTAAAATGAAACTGGAAAAATCACCTGTATTAGCTTAAAGTGAACCTAAAGCCGGGGGAAAAAAATGAGATTAACTCACCTGGGGCTTCCTTCAGCCCCCTGCAGCCGATCGGTGCCCTCGCAGCCCCGCTCTGCCGCAATAGCAGCATAGGGGGTGATATACAGGCTGGGAACGCGATCAATCACTCGCGTTCCCATGCCTGTCGGCCGGTGACGGCCAAACCGGAAGTGCTCGCCGGCGGGTCCTGGAGCGTCAGAGCGGGGCTGCGAGGGCACCGATTGGCTGCAGGGGGCTGAGGGAAGCCCCAGGTGAGTTAATCTCATTTTATTCCCCCGGCTTTAGGTTCACTTTAAAGAGGAACTGTAGTGAAAATAGCATAATGAATAAAATTGCTTAGGCTTCTACAATATTCATTTATAGACTATGTAGTCAGTGATTGCCCATTGTAAAATCCTTCCTCTCTCTGATTTACATTCTGAAATATATCACAGGTGGCGACACATTTAGTCCTGCTACGTGATCTGTGCGGAATGTTTGTTTCTGAGAGTTCTATGCACAGAGAAAGATATTGCGTGCTTATCAGATGAAAAAAGCTGTTATTTCCCACAATGCAACAAGGTTCACAGACAGCAAACTGACAGACCCTGATGATATATTCAAGAAAAGGTAAACATCTCTCGTGGGAAAGAGGGTATAAACTACTGATTGGGAAGAAGTTCAATTCTGGGTTACAATCCCTCTTTAAGTTTTTCAACAATTTCGAAATCTGCTTATACATTTGGATATGGTCTGAAGACCCCAATTGCCATATGAAAGGATTAACTCTTTATACTTTGCTGCAATTTTTTTTTTTTTTTTTACTTAATTTCTAATAAAGGTTACCAAGAAATAATGCCAACAGTACTCTGGAGAGGATTGAGGCTTAACTTGAAATATTTTCACATTCATGCAGCCCGCAGATCTCTTTGGCTGTACTACCATGTTACTCACTCATGCATCCACAGTGGGATCTGCTCTGTTATTTCTCATGACCAAGCTGCAACATTTTGCTGTAGAACAACAGATACACACACAACCCCCCCCCCCCCCCCCCTCAAAGCTAGGTGCTTTTTAATCCCTTCGGTTTTCCAGATCTGAACAGTCTTTACATGCCTGCACAAGGTAAGAGGAGGAACAAAAATCTCTTGAAAGGAGAATTGTCATAAACCTGGATTGGTGTTGCACAAGTCCTTTTCTATTGCAATCATCAAAGGTCCGCACCATCCAATTTTCAAGTTTCAAGTTTCTTTATTTATAGCTCTTATAAAAAGACATGATTAAAAGCAAATCTGCATGATGATGACGCACAGGCGTTTCGATACTTCTTTCTCAAATCATTGCAGCATCTGACAATACATTACACACCACACACATCTTATATAGGTCTCAAGTGGACCTGATGGAAGACTTACAATTTGCATATTCATGAGTGAACTCTACCATAGGCTGTAAACACTATCTTTAGATTTTCACAAACAAATCATTAGGCACAATTAAAACCCAATTTCCAACTTTAATTCACATTTCAAACATTTAAAACCACTCTCCAATGTCTTATTTGCTGTTTTTAGCTCCTCGAGAGAAAAAATTATCATATTGTGGGACACTCAACCAATCACCAGTACGCCTACAACGTCCGCCTAAGACTACATAAATACGCAATAAAATACGCATGTACGCGTACGTTATAGCCAATCATTATCATGCCTACAACGTCCGCATAAAGACTGTTGACGCGTCGCATGCGTACATATGTACGCGTACAGTCAAGACAAAGCGTAAAAACGTCCGCAAAGCGACATTTAACGCGTAAAAAACGCGAGAAAAACGCGCAAAAATGCAAAGGAACACACAAAAACGCGAAAAAAACGCGTAATCAAAACCGTAAAGTTCCAAAAAAACGGCACATTGATTGAAAGAATGTCTCCACACATGACAACCATCTCCCAACTAAACCTCCATCTATTCAACTCAAGATACGTTATATAATAAGTTTACAAATATCGTATTCACGATTTAACCCCTTGGGTTCCAAAGTATCAAGTCTTTTTATCCAAAAATACTACCTTTTTAACAACTCCTTTAGTCTGTCACCTCCCCTCCTCTGCGGTGGCACTCCCTCCAAAACCTGTACCCTCAATTGGGACACACTGTGTCCAAATTTACAAAAATGCTCGGAAACAGTCAGTTCCCAATTCTTAGTCCTAATATTCGACTTATGTGAAGCAATTCTGTCCCTGAGGCACTGGGTGGTTTGACCCACATATCCAGTGCCACAGAGACATTTCAGCAAATAGACTACATATCTTGATTCACATGTATAGTATCCATTAATTTTAAATTTCGACCCTCTACTTGGATGTGTAAATGTGTCCCCTTTCACAATGTGACCACAGAGGTGACACCCAAGACAGGGAAACGTTCCCCTCCTGGCAATCACTCCTGCAGTCTCCGTACCAATGTCCCCTCTAACCATCCTATCCCTCAGAGATGGTGCTCTTTTGAAGGACAGGAGTGGATGCACATGAAACTCTCGTATAGTGGGCAATCCCTGTTTCAGCATTGGCCAGTGTCTATTGACTATAGCACCTATTCTTTCCGACAATAGCATAGGATGGGGCCACGTTCGAGCCCATTGCCGTATCCCTTCGCTGTACATAAAAAGAATCTCCAAAAAGAAAATAATTTTTTCTCAATACAATTTCCAACAAAGTAATCAAAAACTTTCTTTCAGCGACAGAGAAATCAGTATGAACCTCTAAATAGTATCTAATTGCCTAATTATCTAATCAAAGGTCCGCACCATCCAATTTTCAAGTTTCAAGAAACTTGAAACTTGAAAATTGGATGGTGCGGACCTTTGATGATTGCTGTGGATTCCCTGTGACTCCAGGGGTGGTCTCTGCACGCCAAACCCATTGGTGCAACAACGCTGGTTCTGATTGATGTACCTGGAGTACTGTTATTGTGCACAATGGAACCTTTGGGGGAAAAAGCATCAAGCAAGTCATTTGCATACTCCCAGGAACAAGCCGCTAGTATTGTGGCCTCGGTCTCGTCCAGTGGTGGCTTTCTGAAAAAACCAGATGTCAAGCTGATGAAACGGGACCTAGAGAGTTTAAAGAAAAAATACATCGATCTTGATCTGCATGCAAAGACGTTAGTCGAATACTATAAAGAAGGGAAAATCCCAAGGAGCATGCGTATACAAATTCCTCCGACCCTGTTTTCGAAATGCAAGGAACATGTCGACACATGGGAACAGATCTGGAATCGAGCATCATTTGATGCAATGCTGTGTACTGTTCAGAAAATTATGAAAGAATTACCCTTATTGGAGGAACAAATCTCAAATTTGTATCAGTTACTAGCGGAGATGTTGGAGAAGGAAGATTTCGATAAGTTTAAACAGACCTTGGATGGAACACTAAAGGAATATGAAAAATCGCTAGAGGAGGCAAAGAGGAGCAAATTCCATCGAGATGTTCAAGATTACCTGACGGGTTATGTATACAGATGGCAAAGGAGTGGGGGAGGCGCTTATCCTAGACGCCCACGGCCTGTAAAACCACAGAAACCTAAAAAAAACCCAGTTCCCCGTCCTCCGGGTGATAATACAGGACATTCCTCTACTGATTTTTTAACCACGACAGACGAACAGTCACTACAGTCAGACAGCGCAAGCGGAGGGGAGGAAAAAGATACCAAAGGCAAAAGCAAAGAAAAAAAGAAAAACAATTCGAAAATGGAATTGAGAAATCGGAAATAATCCCTGTAGATCTAGTGGTGAATATATCCTCTTACTGCTTAACCGAGGTGGAACACAAGGTGTTGAACTACGGACTGTCCTTCTGTCCGACTAACTATCCCGACTTTTTCCTACTCGACGTGGAACTAGCTAGATTCTACAGAGCTTTAAAATTAAAGTATTTTTTGGAGTCAACCAATTTTTGTCCTATCCATCATCATCCTCTGGCGAGTGTATTAAGCTGAAAGAATGGGGCCTAAGGAACAACAGTGCCTTTCTTCCTACATCACATGGCGTAATTGATAGTTTCGCCAACAAGGTAAATCGGGATGTGAAAGAATTACAGGAACTTTTTGAATCTAAAAAGATCAAGAATATCCCATGGAATATGACAAAGGATGAACAAGTTGCCTTGAATTCATTATCTAATAATACATTAATCACAATAAAGCCAGCTGACAAGGGTGGAGCGGTCGTTATAATGGACACTCAGGATTACAAGAAAGAAATTATCCGACAACTACAGGATGGTGATGTATATGAAAAATTATCATGTGATCCCACTAGAGACATTCAGAAATTAATTGAAGAAACTGTTATGTTGGCAGAAAGCCAGGGTCTGATTGACAGTGATTTGAAAAAGTTTTTGATTAAGAAGTTCCCAAGGGTCCCAATTATATATATTTTGCCCAAAATTCACAAAAGGTTAAAAGATCCCCCTGGGAGGCCCATAGTGTCTAGTATAGATTCTGTTTTTTCTAACATCTCCATATTCTTAGATAAGATATTGAGGCCAATTGTTCTTACACTAGATTCCTATATTAGGGATACGGGACATTTCTTGCAGGATATTAGACAAATTGAAAATGTAGAACAGGAAGTATTACTTGTAACCATGGATGTTGGTGCCTTGTATACGTCCATACCCCATGAAGGGGGTGTGGAGGCAATTAGATACTATTTAGAGGTTCATACTGATTTCTCTGTCGCTGAAAGAAAGTGTTTGATTACTTTGTTGGAAATTGTATTGAGAAAAAATTATTTTCTTTTTGGAGATTCTTTTTATGTACAGCGAAGGGGTACGGCAATGGGCTCGAACGTGGCCCCATCCTATGCTAATTTATTTATGGGTTTATTTGAGGAGGCTTTTGTTTTCTCTAGCAATATTTTTTGTAAACATGCCCTTTTTTGGCGTCGATATATTGACGACATTTTTTGTTTGTGGGCGGGGCCACGTTCGAGCCTAGACTCCTTCGTTGAAGAGTTGCATGCAAAATGCCCCGAAATTGTCCTGACAGTTCATTGCGATTATGAGAGAGTTAGCTTCCTTGACACTTGGGTGGTCAAAAAGGAGGGTAGATTGGAGACAGATCTTTTTGTGAAACCTACAGATAGGAACTCAATTCTTCACTTTGCCAGCTTTCATACCCCTCAGGTTAAATTAAATATCCCCAAGGGTCAATTCCAGAGAGTTGAAAGAATTGTAAGTAACCCGGAGTTGAGAGAACAAACGGTGAAAGAAATGAAATATAAATTTCTGGCAAGGGGCTACCCAGCTATATGTTTGGAAAAAGATTTTGATATGAGGGCTTGCAGAGGAAGATTTGGGGTACAGAAAACCACACTGAGAAATGGAAGGGCAGATATTAGGGAAAGAATCCCATTGGTTACTACTTACAATGTATTGTCGGAAAGAATAGGTGCTATAGTCAATAGACACTGGCCAATGCTGAAACAGGGATTGCCCACTATACGAGAGTTTCATGTGCATCCACTCCTGTCCTTCAAAAGAGCACCATCTCTGAGGGATAGGATGGTTAGAGGGGACATTGGTACGGAGACTGCAGGAGTGATTGCCAGGAGGGGAACGTTTCCCTGTCTTGGGTGTCACCTCTGTGGTCACATTGTGAAAGGGGACACATTTACACATCCAAGTAGAGGGTCGAAATTTAAAATTAATGGATACTATACATGTGAATCAAGATATGTAGTCTATTTGCTGAAATGTCCCTGTGGCACTGGATATGTGGGTCAAACCACCCAGTGCCTCAGGGACAGAATTGCTTCACATAAGTCGAATATTAGGACTAAGAATTTGGAACTGACTGTTTCCGAGCATTTTTGTAAATTTGGACACAGTGTGTCCCAATTGAGGGTACAGGTTTTGGAGGGAGTGCCACCGCAGAGGAGGGGAGGTGACAGACTAAAGGAGTTGTTAAAAAGGGAGTATTTTTGGATAAAAAGACTTGATACTTTGGAACCCAAGGGGTTAAATCGTGAATACGATATTTGTAAACTTATTATATAACGTATCTTGAGTTGAATAGATGGAGGTTTAGTTGGGAGATGGTTGTCATGTGTGGAGACATTCTTTCAATCAATGTGCCGTTTTTTTGGAACTTTACGGTTTTGATTACGCGTTTTTTTTTGCGTTTGTGTGTGTTCCTTTGCATTTTTGCGCGTTTTTCTCGCGTTTTTTACGCGTTAAATGACGCTTTGCGGACGTTTTTACGCTTTGTCTTGACTGTACGCGTACATATGTACGCATGCGACGCGTCAACAGTCTTTATGCGGACGTTGTAGGCATGATAATGATTGGCTATAACGTACGCGTACATGCGTATTTTATTGCGTATTTATGTAGTCTTAGGCGGACGTTGTAGGCGTACTGGTGATTGGTTGAGTGTCCCACAATATGATAATTTTTTCTCCCGAGGAGCTAAAAACAGCAAATAAGACATTGGAGAGTGGTTTTAAATGTTTGAAATGTGAATTAAAGTTGGAAATTGGGTTTTAATTGTGCCTAATGATTTGTTTGTGAAAATCTAAAGATAGTGTTTACAGCCTATGGTAGAGTTCACTCATGAATATGCAAATTGTAAGTCTTCCATCAGGTCCACTTGAGACCTATATAAGATGTGTGTGGTGTGTAATGTATTGTCAGATGCTGCAATGATTTGAGAAAGAAGTATCGAAACGCCTGTGCGTCATCATCATGCAGATTTGCTTTTAATCATGTCTTTTTATAAGAGCTATAAATAAAGAAACTTGAAACTTGAAAATTGGATGGTGCGGACCTTTGATGATTGCTGTGGATTCCCTGTGACTCCAGGGGTGGTCTCTGCACGCCAAACCCATTGGTGCAACAACGCTGGTTCTGATTCAAGTCCTTTTCTATTGTAATGTCACGAAACAGTTTCCAAATGTTCAAAATAACAGAAAACTCTAATTGCACTTATTTAATACCCTAGTACTCTAGGCAGGGGTCCCCAACCCCCGGTCCGCGGCCCAGTGCTGGTCCGTGAGCCGTTTGCAGCTGGGCTCGGGTCTGCCCTCTCGCCACCTCCCCCCGCGGTCGTCGCTGTGTTATCTTAGCTGGCAGCTGCTTCCTCTTATATATCTTGCTCAGCCCCTCTCCTTCTCGCTCAGTCTTCTCCAGGCTGCTGTGAATAGGCAGAAGCAGGAGAGCGGCTTTCCTGTAGCAGCGATGCGTATCGCCGTTACCATGGGAACCGCTGACCTGCTTCCTGCCTCTTCACAGCAGCTGGGAGATGCGCTGCTGTGAGAGAAGACGGGATTGAAGGAGAGGGGCTGAGCAAGACATATAAGTGGAAGCGGTCGCCAGCTAAGGTAACACAGCAGCGGCCGCTACTAACTATACTGAGGCATCTATACTAGCTATATTGGGGAAACTATACTCGCTATACTGGCTTTAAAGGTAATATCCGAGCTGGGAAAAAAGGACACCTACTTACCAGGGGCTTCTTCCAGCCCCTAGCAGCCCCTATGTCCCGCAGCTCCACTCTCAGACACTGGCTCCCAGTCCAACGGTGCAGAGGCTGATCCCGCCAGGTCGTCCTCTACTGCGCAGAACTATTGCGCCTGCGCAGTACACTCCACACCACATGCAAGTGATTTACAGCGGCGCTCACACAGGCGCAGTAGGGGACGACCTGGTGAGGCAATGGCAATACGTCCAGGCCATGGCTCAGCAAAGCAGCCCCAAACCATGATGCCCCCACCACCATATTTCACAGTTGTGGTGAGGTTTTGATGTTGGTGTGCTGTGGCTCTTTTTCTCCACACATAGTGTTGTGTGTTTCTTCCAAACAACTCAACTTTGGCTTCATCTGTCCACAGAATAATTTGCAAGTACTGCTGTGGAACATCCAGGTGCTCTTTTGAAAAGTTTAAATGTGCAGCAGTGGCTTCTTCTGTGGTATACTTCCATGAACTCCATTCTTGTTTAGTGTTTTACATTTTGTAGATTCACTAACATGGATGTTAGCTTATGCCAGAGACTTTAGCTGACACTCTAGGATTCTTCTTCACTTCATTGAGCATGCTGTGCTGTGCTCTTGCAGTCATCTTTACAGGACGGACAATCCTAGGAAGATTAGCAACAGTACTGAACTTTCTCCATTTATAGACAATTTGTCTTATTATGGACTGCAAGGCTTTTGGAGATACTTTTATAACCCTTTCCAGCTTTATGCAAGTCAACAATTCTTAATCGTAGGTCTTTTGAGAGCTCTTTTGTGCAAGGCATCATTCACATCAGGCAATGCTTCCTGGGCTAAGCAAACCCAAAACTGGTGTGTGTTTTCTTCAGGGCAGCTGTAACCAATACCTCGAATCTCATCTCATTGATTGGGCACCAGCTGGCTGACACATCAATCCAATTAGCTCTTGGAGATGTCATTAGACTAGGGGTTCACATACTTTTTTTCACCTGCACTGTGAATGTTTACTTGGTGTGTACAATAAAAACATGGGAACATTTAATTATGTGTGTGGTATTAGTTTAAGCAGACCGTGATTGTCTATTGTTGTAACTTCGATGAAGATTAAATCACATTTTATGTCCAATTTGTGAAGAAATCTATATAATTCCAAAGGTTTCTCATACTTTTTTATTGCTATATATTACATATGAAGTCCCTAAATGAAGGAGATGCAGGTGAATGCCTAGTTAATATCTAGACAGCTTGCATAAATGCCACCAGCAGGTGAAGCAGAAAATTGTAGGTACTGTAGATCCTAGGTTCTCAACGTGTGGTACGTGTACCCCAGGGGGTACGTCTGATGGTTACAGGGGGTACTTGGTATACTTAACCAAGAATAACAAATTTAGAGTTTTAGAAAATTATAAATTTTATTTAAACATCAGATTAGTATTTTAGCTAATTAAAAGTAATAGTAAATCGTTCAGAACCAATTATCATGTACACTAAATATATCTATTTGTCAAGGGGTACTTGAGATAATGCTTTACTATGTTTACTAACTATGCCAGGGGGTACTTGGTGAGTACAGGGTTTTAAAAGGGGTACATACCAATAAAATGTTGAGAAACACTGCTGTAGATGAATATCCAAAATATCATGCAAAAAGCCTCCTGCTGGTGATCAATAGTACAGCAGTCCAGGCATTGAAAATTGTGCATGCCATCCTGAGCTTTTTGACCTCCTTAGTGGCATGATTCGTGCCAGATGTTAGTTTCCGAAAGTGGTACAGTGTTTTCTCTGGAAAGAATCATACCACTGAAAATAGGCAATCAGAGAACCCCCAGTTAAGAAAGCCAGAAAATGCCCCCCTCCCCCATAGATAGCCAGAGAGGTCCCAGAAGTATAAGTAGGCAGACAGTGTCCCCAATATAGGTAGCTAAGCAGCGCCCCCCCAGTTTAGGTAGCCAGAGAGCTAGTGCATGTGAACAGAGTGCTCCTCTTTCCCTTCAAAATATATAGCCTCTGGGTGCCCCTGTTCAGTATAGGTAGCCCAAGTGGCTACCCATCCCCTATGCAGAGAACGCAGTGGAGTCTACATTACCACCCCAGGATTCAGCCACATGCTGTAATTCTTCCTACCATCTTTCAGAGCAGGACTGTGGAGTTGGAGTCGAGGAGTCTGAATAATTTTTGGGTACCTGGAGCTGGAATCGGTGGTTTTAATAAACTGAGGAGTCGGATGATTTTTGTACTAACTCCACGCAGCCCTGGTAAATATTAGACTAAAGAGTCGGAGTCAAGGAGTCGGAGCAATTTTGGGTACCTGCAGTTGGAGGCTTTCATAAACTGAGGAGTCGGGTGATTTTTGTACCGATTCCACAGCCCTGCTCTGGAGAGTGCTCTATCTCTATGCTGAGATCCAACTCTGTCGTGTGACAGACGGTGATGCAAAAGTTGTTGTTTTGGTAAGGCAGAGTGAAAATGGAAGGAATTGCGGAAAAAAGGAAAATTGTGCAGATGCTACACTAAAAGTGATGTATATAAAGTACAGCTATGTCTCAGTGTTAATGTACAGACACTGTATTCATCAAAGACAACTGTGCTCATCAGTGAGCAAAAAAAAAAAATAAAAAAAAAATCGGGGAGTTACAGGCAGGTGATGCTCCTGGATTTGTACTGGGCTACAGACTAGAAATAAATAAAAACACACTTTAAAAAAACTGTGTCATGGCTGGAAATAATAGCAATACAGAAATACTGGCACATATTGTTCAAGACTTCACTGAAATGCTACTGAACCAGTACACTAGCAAGAGGCAGGAGATCCAGGAGAAAGAGATAATGCAGCTAACCACCATAGTTTCAGACATTATCTAAATAATAACGTTGGCTAAAAAGATAGGACTTTAACACTGACACTTCTGTGACTCTACTATATGTTGGGCTGCTTTCTTTAATTTTAGTTAATTGACAGGAAAGGGATAACTGTTTAATTTAGCAGAGTTTCCCCCTAAAAACTGATCCTATGTCAGTAAAAACATGAAACAAGAGCAGCATGGCATGCCGTGTTTTGAAATTCATCCAAAGACAAGACTTTTATGCAAAGCAGGATTAGGCAAATGAGGGTTCTGTAGCAATGTTCTTGACATTTATAAAGCTGCAGTCTTCGGTCTCTTGACAATCCTGTGCTTTATTTGCTTTACAATAGCTTGTTCAGTAAAGGTAGGCATCTGACATTTTGCGGATACACTTGAAAAATGCTGGAGCTGGCATATGTAACCAGGACCACTCCTTTTCTCCAATTAACACAAAGATGAAAAGGAATGTGAAAGTCAGCAAAATAGGAGTATATGGTCGAAGCCTCCAGTACAGAGCAAAATAATACTTTGCAGATTTTGATAGAACTATTACTGCCTGTGAAAGGAGCCTTTGAAGATAATTGAAACCACGAGTTAGCAATCTGCTTTATAGCACTGACAAATAACAGTTTCCTAAGGCTTATCATTTAAGCATGGTAAAATAGGGAAAAGGGGGAAAAAAAATACATCAAGCATGTTCTGTCCATATGCAGTAGAAGTTTCATTGTTACTACATGCCTAGTCTTGCATGACAAGCTGAGCATTACTGGATGAAGCTGTGCTATGTGGACATAAAGGGTTAGGTCTATTATTTCAAGATATGTGGTGGACCGCAAAGAACTTGCTCATAAACAGGAGTGTTAGAAGGATTTTGGGCATTTCCACCTTTTGTGTGAAGTGTAAATGGAAATTACAGAAAAATGAAGAACAGATTTAACGTTGTCCCAAACCAGTACATGGAGTACAGACTCCCCAGGAACAAAAAATGGTGTAGTTTCTTAAGCTGTAGATTCTTAATACACCTACATCTAAACATTTCATTCATGTTTATTATACTTTCTGAAGAACATATTTTTAGATGATGTATGTATTTGTGTAATGAAGGAAATGTATTGAAATAACATCTATAGTAGTATTGTGAAAAAATGCCCCCTTTTTGATTCCCTATTATTGTATATCCTTTACTTAAAGAGACACTGAAGCGAGAAAAAAAATGATGATATTATGATTTGTATGTGTAGTGTACAGCTAAGAAATAAAAAATTAAGATCAGATACATCAGTCTAATTGTTTCCAGTACAGGAAGAGTTAAGAAACTCCAGTTGTTATCTCTATGCAAAAAAGCCATTAAGCTCTACGACTTTCAAAGTCGTGGAGAGGGCTGTTTTCTGACTTTTATTATCTCACCTGTTAGTGAACTATTTACCTTTTCTCTGCCAGAGGAGAGGTCATTAGTTCACAGACTGCTCTGAAAGAATCATTTTGAATGCTGAGTGTTGTGTAATCTGCACATATTATAGAATGATGCAATGTTAGAAAAAACACTATATACCTGAAAATAAAAATATGAGAATATTTTCTTTGCTGCTAATCTTCTAGTAATTATTCATAGTACACAACCAATTCACTATATCATATATTTTTTTTTTCCGCTTCAGTGTCTCATTAAATGGAGTCTTAAGTGAGAAAAACAAACAAACAGATACTTACCTAAGGAGATGGAAGGCTCTGGGTCCTATAGAGCCTTCCTGTTCCTCTCCTGGTACTATGGTTGCTTAGCTGGCTCCCCCGTGAGCGGTCTCTGACCAGCTGGCTCCCCCATTAGCAGTCTCTGATCCATGGGCCGGAGACTGCTCTCTGCCGCTGCAGGAGGAGCTTCAGAAGTCTTCGGAGGCCTGAGTGCTCCCGAAGACGGGCCGCTCCATACTGCACATGTGTGAGGGCGCTTTCACAAACATGTGCAGTATGGAGTGGCTAGTCTTTGGTAACACACGGGCTCCTGAAGTCTTCCAGCGCTCCCCCCGCAGCGGCAGAGAGCAGTCTCAGACCCATCGGTCAGAGACTGCTAACAGGGGAGCCAGCACAGGAACGACTTTTTTTCACACTTCCGGCTTAATATTTTAAAGGCCCAGGCAAAAAGATGAATTGTTAACATTTCCAGAATGGAAAATGAAAGAAGCTGTTTAATTATGTGTCCACTCAAAAAACAAACAAACAATGAAAACAATCAACAATGCAATGCAGCATCATCTTGTGCAATGTAACGGTGCCTGGAGCAGCAGCTTAACATTGCCCATACATCAAGCAATGTATGGGCTGATCGACCAATAGACAGGTCTCTCTCTGAATGAATTTGATCAGAGAGAGATCTGTTGCCTGCCCATACACTGCAGGTTGATTCCCGATGAATTTCAGCATGAAATCTTCACTGCCTGGTGTCTGTCCCCCAAAATGATAATGTGACCCACATGCATTCAAATCTCACCTGCTTCAGCTACAACTGTTCAGGTTTTTGGGGGACAGCAGTCTGGGGTCCCGTCGCCTTCGCACTATTACTGCCATGCACTCAATTGACCACGTCATGCTGAGAGTTTGGCATGAGATCGGTCGAATTGCCGATCAGGCATGCTTGTTGCAGCACCAATTTTTATCCGATTTGATAAATTTGTCTAATTGGTTGGTCAATTGGGCCACAAAATTGATAGATGTATGGCCATCCCCCGCAGATTAGGTAGGTAGCCAGGTCTAGGTGCCCCCAGTATAGCTTAGCCAGGTACAGGTGTCGCCCAGTATAGGCTAGCTACGTACAGGTGTCCCCGAGTATAGGCTAGCTTGGTACAAGTGTCCCGCAGTATAGGCTAGCTAGTTATGTGTGTGTCCCCAGTATAGGCTAGCTAGGTACAGGGGTCGCCCACTAATAGGTTAGCAAGGTACAGGTATCGTCTAGTATAGGCTAGCAAGGTACAGGTGTCATCCAGTATAGGCTAGCTTAATACAGGTGTCCCCCAGTATAGGCTAGCTAGTTATGTGTGTGTCCCCAGTATAGGCTAGCTAGGTACAGGGGTCGCCCACTATAGGCTAGCAAGGTACAGGTATCGTCCAGTATAGGCTAGCAAGGTACAGGTGTCATCCAGTATAGGCTTGCTTGGTACAGGTGTCCCCCAGTATAGGCTAGCTAGTTATGTGTGTGTCCCCAGTATAGGCTAGCTAGGTACAGGGGTCGCCCACTATAGGCTAGCAAGGTACAGGTGTCATCCAGTATAGGCTAGCTAGGTACAGGTGTCCCCCAGTATAGGGTAGCTAGGCGCAGGTGTCACCCAGTATAGGCTAGCTAGGTACAGGAGTCCCCCAGTTTTGACTAGCTAGGTACAGGAGCCTCCCATTATAAGTTAGCTAGGTACAGGTTTTGCCCAGTATAAGTTAGCTAGATACAGGTGTTCCCCAGTAAAGGCTAGCTAAAAGTACAGGAGTCTCCAGTAGCTAGGTGAAGGGGCTCCAGTACAATGTAGGCAGCAATAGGGAAGCTAGTATAAGTGCTACACCTAGATAACTTATATTGGAGACTCCTGTGCCTAGCAAAACCTCCTGAGCGGCATGCCAGACACTGTATCCATAATACCATACTGTGTCCAGCATACCACTTTCAGCTAACATTTCTTGCCCGACACAGTGTCGGGTTAGAGGGAGTCTGAAGTAAACCCCCCCCCCAAAAAAAAAACAAAAAAAAAACCAGATACTCACCTAAGGAGAGGGAAGGCTCTGGATCCTATAGAACCTTCCCGCTATCCTCATGGTCCCTGCGTTCGGTTGGAGACTGCTATCTTCTGCTTCTGGTGGGCTTCGTGAGTCTTCAGAAGCACTCGGGCTTCCGGAGACAAGCTGCTCTGTACTGCGCACATGCGAGCGCCCTCTCTCGCCGTCTTCGGGAGCCCGAGTTCCGCAAAGGGCTCCATAAGCCTCCAGCACTGGGAAACTTGAACCAGGGATCTAGCACTGGAACGTCGAGACTGTGAGGAGAACAGGAAGGCTCTATAGGACCCAGAGCCTTCCCTCTCTTTAGGTGAGTATCTGTTTTTTTTATTATCATTTTAACTGCAGATTGTCTTTAAATGCATGCCCTTCTTCACTCATCACTGAGTATAAAAGGAATAGAGTCCTGTCATATATAGGCCACTTTATCTTATTTTCTGTGACTTTCTAAGGTGCATTACACACAATTATATAGCACAGAACAATCTCATTTCACCTTATCAACATGGGTTTGTTAAAGCGGAATATAACCCTGCATTTCAACTTTGCTCTAAAACATTATTTACAGCATATTACATGCAACCAGCATTTTTTTTTTTACTAGACCAGCATTGGAAGGGTTAAACACACAGCTTTAAAGTTCCTGGAGAGAACTGCTGCCGCATCCGAGGCTTACATAGATACATTTCAGCAAAACAAAATGTAACAACTGTGGAATGTGACTCACTCTCTCTGACTGTGCAGGAGCTGGAGGACAGCCAAAGAGTGTGTAACATTCACCACTTGCTACATTTTGTTTACTGAAATGTATCGATTTAAACTTCGGCTGCTGGTGTAGCTCTCTCCACAGAACTTTAAAACTCTGCGTGTAACCCTTCCAATGCTGGTCTAGTAAAAAAAAAAAATGCTGGTTGCATATAATATGCTGTAAATAATGTTTTAGAGCAAAGTTGAAATGCAGGGTTATATTCCGCTTTAAAGGTAGGTCATGGATTGCTAAAGGTAGTTGTTGACTAACATGTCACAGCCTAATATACAAATGATCAATTCCTACCAATGGCGTATGGTGTGGGTAGAGGTACGTGGGGAAGAGAGGGGTGACACCAAGAACCAGTTTATCTCGGCACCTGAAGGGTAGCTTATGAGTTGGGCACTGCTATAGTCCACGGCATGTGCACAGGGTAATTCTGGTACTGACACTCTGCGAACCCCAAATTACTTTTCCCTCCAAGTTGCTATGACTTGGAGGGGGAATCATATTTAGCGGCAGCAGGGTAAGCCGTCATTCGGCTCACCCTGCGCCCAACTCGCCGCCATAGATGGTGAACTAGCCGCAATGTGAGCTGATCTTTGTTATCTCAATTATATACAGTATAAGCTGTGCCTGTACTGATAGTAATCTAGCTGCATTGTGTGCTGATCACTAATACCTCTAATGTTCTTATTCTGTGGCTGTACTGATAGTAAACTAGCTGCAGTGTGTGATCTCTGCCACCTCCAGAATGTACAGTATAAGCTGGTACTATGGGCCTGTACTGATCGTAATATATTTGCAGTGTGTGCTGATCTCTGCTACCCCCAGTATGTAGTCTAAGGTGTTACTCCGTGGCTGTGCTGATGGTAAACTAGCTGCAGCATGTGCTGATCTCTGCTACCTCTACTACGTACAGTGTAAGCTGTTACTCCTGTTACTCTGTGCCTGTACTAATAGTAACCTAGCTGTAATGTGTGCTGATCTCTAATACCTCTAATGTGTACAGTATCAGCTGTGGCTATGTGCCTGTACTGATAGTAAACTAGCTGCAGTGTGTGCTGATCTTTGCTACCTCCAGAATTTACAGTATAAGCTGGTACTCTGGGCCTGTACTAATAGTAAACTAGCTGCAGCATGTGATGATTCCCGCCACCCCAGTATGTACAGTATGAGACAAGACACAGAACATTTATATCACGCTTTTCTTTTTTTTAGCATAATCAAAGTGCCAGAATTTCAGCCACTAGCACTATAAGCACTATAATTTCAGCCACTAGCACTATAGGCACTAGCAGCGTTAGGTAGTCTTGCCCAAGGTCTCCTACTGAGTAGATCAAGCTTTATGAACCTGAAGAGCCAAGATTCTAACACAGTACTCTTGCATCAGAGGCAGAGCCCTTGACCAGTACACTATCCATCCACTACAAGCTGCTACCCTGTGCCTGATAGTAAACTAGCTGAAGTGTGTGTGTGTGTGTGTGTGTGTGTGTTGGGGGGGAGGGGGCAATTTCAGTGTTTGCCATAGGGGCTATATTGCCCAGATATGCCTCTGTTAGACACCCAACTTACAAAACTCATACCTCATAACAAACTAGTAATTGCTAACTTGCAACAACAAAAATCATATCTTTATCCAGGATCTTTTCCTCCAAACCCATAGATAAAGTAAAAGTGTTGCTCTGAACTTTACACTTGTTTTAATAGTCTACATGAAAGTACTGCTTAGATAAGTTCCATTTTAATGTAATCTCTTCTCAGCCATCATTCAAGCTACAGAAAGATTATTGAACTTTTTTTTTCAAATTGTGTGTAATGTACCATTTTCATCAGGTTTAAGGTAAGGTTTTGTGCAACCTCCACTATGAACAAAACCTTAATTTTGCCTACCACCAAATTCAGCTCCTTACACTCTTGTCTGAAATTCCCTCCCAAAAACACAATCGTCACTGTCCAACTTTTAAAAACTTTTCGGCCCCCTTCAAACATGGAGTGTAATGGTACGCTCCTCCCCTCCCCCGCATTGGCCATTAAACATTATGAGGCTGGCCATACTACCCACGGTGCAACATGATGCGGGGGAAGTGCTTCCGACTACGTAGACTCTGCAGTGCCTTATCGACTGGTACAAGCGGCCAGGCATTTACATTGGAGTGAATGGAACTGCAACAACCTATGGATGATGGTGCAGCGCCCATGTGCTGATCAGCTGAAAATATAGTGACATGTTTCGTGTCCAGCAGGCAGCATGTCACTGTTTGGAGGGGGGGGGGGAGGTGGCAGAGTTAACCATATTATCCTGTAGCCGCAGTCTGCTGTAGGGTAGTGTGCAATAGGAAATAATGTGGTGTGATTGTCCTGTCTCGGGCATTCATGTCAGAGGAAAATCCCACCACACAATGGGCTTGATTCACTAAACCGTGAAAACTCAAATATCACACCTTATCAAAGATGTCACACCTTATCAAGGATATCAAATCTTATTGAAGATATCACACCTAATCAAAGTTAACATGCCTTACCAGAGTAGCATAGCGAGCGCTACGAACCCACAGGGGTTTAGGGCAGGATGAGTGCCATTGCCAGTTAGCAGGCATAAGTTTGTAGCGCTCACTATGCTACTCTGATAAGGCATGTTAACTTTAATAAGGTGTGAAATCTGAGATAAGGTGTGATATATGAGATAAGGTATGATATCTGAGATAAGGTGTGATATTTGAGATAAGGTGTGATATTTGAGTTATCTCGGTTTAATGAATCAAGCCCCATGTGTGAAATTAGCCAAAACAAAATCTTAAAATCAACCTTTTCAGTCAAGCACACAGTCCAAGCTAGGGCATTCCTTCATTCTCAGACCTACTCCGCTTCTTGTAAAATTGGATTCCCAAATCCACAGGCAATGGACATATAGGGCTTAATTCACAAACGTTAGCACGCCTAAAAGTTTTGGACGTGCAAACTAGGGTGCTAAATAGTTTGCACGTCCAAATCTGTTACTGATCGCGCGTTAAGTTGGTGCGCCCGAAACGTCGCACCGTTCGTGTGTAAAATAGCTTTTCAGGCTATTTTGCGCGCGAATGGTGCAACGTTTCGCGCGCACCGCACAGCGCTAACCTTTGCACGTGAAGCGGCCATTTTCACGTCCTAAGTGCCTTTTCACTGGCGTGCTAACACTTAGCACCCTTTAGTGAATCGAGGCCATAGTTTACTCAAAGCTTCCCTTTTCGTTTCCTGACATGCTTTTAGATTGTAATCTGACAAGGGCATGGTTCTCTCCCTCTTTTTTCTTGTGCTTGCTGTTTGTTTTCTTGGACATATTAGATTAGTTACTTCCTAAAATATTTTCATTGTATATTAACCCTGTTTCAGTATGGTTGCTTGTACTATGTATCCATGCCGCAAGGGGCCGCAAAAGTAAAAGCCTATGGAGACCTTCACACGTATTGTGGTCTGTTGCGGTGCACTGTAATTATCCGATCTGATACATGGGCAACAGCGCGTTACCACAAGCATGGACCTTAACGCATGGTGCTTGGAGTAATGTAATCTATGGGTGAAACACATAGGCCTCGATTCACTAAGCTTTATCAAACACTTTATCAAACGTTTGATAATTTACCTCATGAGTAAATCTAATTTTGAATTCACTAAGGTGTTATAGTTTTAGTGAACATTTTATTGATAAAACATTCAATATATAACACCTTAGTGAATTCAAAATTAGATTTTACCCATGAGGTAAATTATCAAATGTTTGATTAAGAGTTTGATAAAGCTTAGTGAATTGAGGTCATAGTGTAGGCAACGGAGCTCAGTACGAAGCTGCGCACATTGGACTGACAGGAATTCCAGTGACACACTTCCTGACCCTTTTTATGCCTATAAATTACAGCATGTATCATTTGATGACAGTGCTAAACAACAACTCTGCTAACCTTTTTATTTTATCCTCTTGTTTGTGTGCATGTTGTTTGAGCAGCAAGTTTTCATCATGAATACGTAAATATCTGTCTTCTAGTTCTTGCCGAGTGATATGAGATACAGCTTGCCTTGCTTTTATACTCTGTGGATTATCTATAACAAAAAACAAAACAAAATCACAATATAATAGTGGTACACCAAATCAGATATAATTTTTCAATAAAACCTTCCACTTGACAAAATTACATTACTTTCTTTCTGAACGGCATGTATCTATGGTACAGTTTTTCACGTCAATCCATATTTAACCACTTCACCCCCAGCCGTACGGATTTCTCCATCTCTTTTTCCATCCTTTTACCACCAGGGACGGAGAAATCCGTATTTCCCACGCTCCCGCCGCTGCCCGCGCTCCCGCTTGCTCATACGCGCACTCCCGCTTGCATGCACGATGCCGACCGCTCTCCCAGAGATCAATGAACAGGAAAATCCATTCTCGTTCGTTGATCTAAGCCCCACAATGATCCGCTGCTTCTACGAGAAGCAGCGCGATCATTGTGAAGAAAAAAAAAAGTTCCCAGCCTCATAGCACTTCCTGCAAGCGTAAATAGTTACCTTAGGGACTGAACTTTTTAAATATTTATGTCAGGAGGGTACAACACTGTTACTTTATAAACTATGGGCTTGTAATTAGGGATGGACGCAAAACTAAAAAATTTGCACCTTTATTTCCAAATAAAATATTGGCGCCAAACATTGTGATAGGAACATAATTTAAACGGTTTTATAACCGGGACAAATGGGCAAATACATTTCATGGGTTTTAATTACAGTAGCATGCATTATTTAAAACTATAATGGCCGAAAACTGAAAAATAATGAATTTTTTCCCACATTTTTCCTATTTTCCCATTAAAACATATTTAGAATAAAATAATTCTTGGCATAATGTCCCACCTAAAGAAAGCCTAATTGGTGGCGGAAAACACAAGATATAGTTCATTTCATTGTGATAAGTAATGATAAAGTTATAGACGAATGAATGGAAGGAGCGCTGAAAGGTGAAAATTGCTCTGGTGCTCAAGGGGTAAAACCCCTCAGTGGTGAAGTGGTTAAATGAGTTTGGGCCCAGACAAAAGAGCGAAGTGTTAGGATTTAGTTACGTAGGTTCTGATGCCCAAAGGAGAGGTAAAATAGCCGTGAGTAGGTAACACTTAGCTATTTTATCAGTACTAATGGCAGGGGAGCAGCGCACGTCATTTGATTAGCCTGTGTGTTAGCACCAGTAAAATTGCCATATTTACAGTGGCTGGATACTGGTTAAAGGGACTGACTGCCTTTAATACAGAAGACCAGGGTTCAAATCCTGGCTGAAGCAAGTACCTATTCAGTAAGAAGTCCTTGGGCAAAACTCCCTAACACTGCAAGTTGTAATTTGATCTATCCCCATCTCACATGACTGACACGGCAGAGAGGGCAGATAAGCTCATTTGAAAGCACAGGATCTTAACAATATGTCTGCTTCCATGAATCAGAAAGTAGAAACAGTGCATATTTATTTTAGGATTTGTATCAGCTATAACAAAGAAATTTTTTTTGTTTAAAGGGTATTATGCTGTGTCGTAGCTTATAGAACAGAGAGGATGTTCTGAGAGAGTCCTACACATGCACGGTTCAGAGGTACAGAACTGCGAATGTGCATGACTCCCACGCTGGCCAGCGTGATGACACGTAGCGTACGAGGCGGAGACGCGTACTGATGACTTCAGGCCAAAGTCTCCAATTAATGGAACCACCAGCGGTTCCCTGGAGGGAAGCCAGGAGGACACCAGGGGACCACGCAGCCTACGGTGGGCTGGAGGAAGCCCCAGGTAAATGCAAATTGTGTTTTTTAAAAGGTGCTCAGTGTCCCTTTAAAGGGATACTTAAGTCTGGGCAAAAAAAGAAGGCCGCAATAGTCGCATAGGGGGTGCTATTGTGGCTGGGAACGCGAACAATCACTCGCGTTACCATGCCTGTCGGCCGGTGACGGCGAAACCGGAAGTCGACGCCGACGGGTCCAGGAGCATCAGAGCGGAGCTGCGAGGGCACCGATCAGCTGCAGGGGGCTGAGGGACGCCCCAGGTGAGTTAAACTCATTTTTTTGCCCAGACGTAAGTATCCCTTTAAACAATAGTAGAGTAGCTAGGTAGTAGTGTTGTATTTTCTGTTTATAATGCTGTGAGTGCAATATGGCCAAAGTTTTTTTTGTGTTTTTTTTAGTTTGGTTCCTCTTTAAAGGGAACCTTAACTGAACGGGGGGTAAAGAGTTTCACTTACCTGGGGCTATTACCAGCCCCCTGCAGCAGTCCTGTGCCCTCGGCGCCGCTCTGGAATCCTCTGGTCCTCCGCTGTCACTTAGTTTCGTTTTTGAAGACTCACCAGTCGCCGGCCGCCATGCGTATTATTGGACGCATTCACCAATGCAATTAGCGTTATTGCGGACCGCAACGCGTACAAAAATACGCGTTGCCGCATTCCACACGCGTAGATATGCGGCAACGCGTATTTTTGTACGCGTCGCGGTCCGCAATAGCGCTAATTGCATTGGTGAATGCGTCCAATAATACACATGGCGGCCGGCGACTGGTGAGTCGTCAAGAAACGAAACTAAGTGACAGCGGGGGACCAGAGGATTCCAGAGCGGCGCCGAGGGCACAGGACTGCTGCAGGGGGCTGGTAATAGCCCCAGGTAAGTGAAACTCTTTACCCCCCCCCCCCCCCCCCTCCAGTTAAGGTTCCCTTTAAGATGTGTTTTGGAGCTCATGCAGTGACTGCCACTTCAGAATTGTGTCCGTTTTTATTCAATGCCACCAGAGGGCCCAAAGATCATGGACATCCACCCTTGCACACATAGATATTATTTAAATTATCTAAGTCATTAATAATATTACGCAATCTAGGAGATAACCTCTCCAATTTTGTATGATGAGGAATGTTATTCTTAAAGTGAATCTGAAGTGAGGAAACTCAGCAAGGGCTTGTTGAATATGTTGCTGTGACCACACACCCGTTCATGTACGGCTTTTCCCTTTGTGCGCGAGTGGCTTTGTGCTACTGCGCAGGCTCGCACATGCACAGTACAGTTGCGCTCGTACACAAACAGGAGTGCTGACACGAAGAAGAGAGTCCCAGGCAGAAGAGGTGGGGTGAGGATGAACTGGGTGGGCTCTATAACATCCAGAGGCTTCCCACTACTTAGGTACACATTTACCTTAATAGCTTTGAGGTTAAAGTGACACTGAGGCGAGAAAAAAAAAAATCATATAATGAATTGTATGTGTAATCCAGCTAAAAAACAGAACATTAGTAGCAAAGAAATCTTTTTAATTTTCAGTTATATAGTTTTTTTTTCTATCATCATTCTGTCATACATGCAATTTACAAACCACACTTTATATTTTAAACTATAAAACAGAGAAGCGCTAATAACCTTTGAACATCCCTGCAGTAAAACCTTATGGGGCTGTGCTCCCTGTTTCTTTGAAGTATAAGTGCTTTAGGGCTCGTTTCCACTATAGCGAATCCGCATGCGGGCACTGCATGCGGATTCGCATAGTCAATGTAAGTGGATGGGGCCGTTTCCACTTGTGCGGCGGCGGGAGCGTTTTTCGGTGCGGCAGAAATCTGCACGGCAGAGCCGTCAGATTTCGTGTGCGGGAGGATTGCGCGCGAATCGCCGCTAATGCATTTAATAGGGAAATCGCATGCGGCTTTGTCATGCGGATTTCCCCGCGATTTCGC